>NC_061837.1:85000-87500 GCF_019202785.1 Penaeus chinensis
GCTTCCCCTTGTTGGACTCCGTGTTGGGTGGGGGCGTGAGAGGGTGAAATAACTGGCAATTTACTAAAAATCTCACAAACAGTGATTAGAGATGCCGAACCATGCAAGGCAATGACCATGGCAGTCACTCTGAATCCATTTATGGATTCTAGTAGCAAGAAAAAATCAAAAGCACAGGCTGACTCTGTCAGACCTGCTGCTTAAATAGACAAGACAGAGACTCCATCTCAAAAAAAAAACAAAAAAAAAAAACACGACAGATGGACTCTCGTGCTGGCCTCTCCAGGCATGTACCCAAATTAGGGAGATCTCTGATTTCCCCTCAGACACCTGACCGAGATGGGAGCACAAACTGGACCAGCCAAACTAGCGGCTGCACCCATGACCAAGGCTCAGAATCTAAGCCGAAAGGGTGGTCCGCAACGACCCAGGCCGGATACAGGCCGGAGACATAGGAAGAGTGTGCCTTAAAGCACACTTTGATGAGTGTCACAAGTGACCGCTATAGCACTGTCACCACCCTCTTGTATGCTGGCCCAGCCCCAATGCCAAAACAAGTCCTAGATAGGAAACAAAGTTAACTGGCAAGACTTTCAGAATTCTTTGGCCCACTGTCTTTGATGCAATGAACCCCCACAGAGTGAAAATGAGGATAAGCTTGAAGCTAGACTTATTAATACTATAAATCAATCAGCCTCATAGACCATATCTAAAACTCAGCCTTGGTCCGGAGTTACAAAGATGCCTGGTACTTTAGTGACAAGATTCAGGGGGTCAACCACAGAGTGAACATGTGCAGAAAACAATTCCGAAGGTAAAGAACCTCTGACAATCTAGCCCTTCTAAGAGAAGTTGTCTGGGATGTCAAGGGAACTGCCAAAAGAGTCAGGCAAGAAAAGTGGCTGGAATGGTGTGAGTCCTTTGGACCACCCTTACAGAGTTGTGGCAATGGGTCAGGCGAGCTACCATCCGTTCAACCCCGAGGTGCACACACCACGACCCTCAATCAGACGCAAACAGGCTGCTGCAGTCTGTCAGCCAAGCTGAGGGCAAACCAAGAATGACTACAACCAGGCAGACTTGCTCATATCAGAGAAAGAGCAGCAGAACCTGATAACTCCATTGTCATTTTTTCTCTATGGGAACTAAAACAAAACTACAAAAACAGTTCTCGCTCAGCCCCGGGCTTTGATCAGATCTCTTACCTTGGCAGGTGAGCTTGCATTACTGCAACTCATCAACAAGTCCTGGGAAACTTCCACTCTGCCCCAGAGTTGGAAGAGGGCTAACATAGTTCCCATCCCAAAACCAAAGGAGCCAGGAAGGTATCGCCCCATCTCTCTTCTCAACTGTGCGAGCAAAACGGCCGAGAGGATGGTACTAAACCGACTTCAGTGTAAAATGGGACCCCCACATGAACACCTCCATGGGTTCACAAGGGGCATGAGCACCGCACACAGCATAGCCATGCTCTTAAGTACTACCAGCACCGTTGCATCTGTGGTAGTATTTCTAGATCTGGAGAAGGCTTTTGAAGTAGCAAGTCCTCTTACTATTCAGGGGACCCTGATCCAGAAGGGAATCAGAGGGATGCTCTTGGTCTGGATAGGTGATTATTCCAGGAACAGAACAGCCAATATCAGATTCCAAGAACATCTATCACAGTACATGCCACTAGAAAGTGGAATGCCACAGGGTGGGATCCTCAGTCCATCCCTTTTCAACACCCTAATGTCTTGTATCCTTAACATACACCTCCCAGTGGGGTGTAAGCTCATCGCCTATGCAGACGCTCTTGCAGTCATCTCCACTTGAACACAAGAGCCTGACGCTGTCAGGATCTTGTATCTGAGGAGTATTGTAGGACAGAACTAAAGATCTCTGCAGCCAAATCAAAAGCCATGGCTCTGAGACATAATGTTCAAGGTACAAGAATGTGTGTCCAGGATCCAGGATCTAGAATGGCTTCAGGTCTTCCAATATCTTGGGGTAGGGATTGACCAGACCCTCTCATTCCAGTACCTGGTTGACCGAACCCATTGTTGACTATACTTTTGTCGCTCTGATTGCCACCAAGCCAACACTAAGAGAAAAATTGGAGACAGTTCAAGATGAAGCTGCCAGAATCATTCTGAGTGCCCCAAGGTAGTCAAAGGTCAAAGGCACAAACCTTGATCGAGTTCTCTGTTATGATTTTGTCAAGGAGAAAGAACTAATACCCCATGCCTAGTCATTGCAGCTATCACTCCTCCGGGTAAGACAACCTACTTCACGGATCCTGTAACCCACACTGCAAGGGCCGGCTTTGCAGCAAGGGATGAAAAACATCCATGAGGATGTCAGACAACGCCTCACCGCTGCAGGCAGATGGCAGTTATATGTCTTGGGAACCCTAGCCTATGCATCCTTGAGGGAAGGACACGTGGCCATACATAAAGATTACAGGGCAGCCATTGATTGTCTACAGCATAGCATACCAAATGACAACATCTACCTCCTG
>NC_061837.1:92500-100000 GCF_019202785.1 Penaeus chinensis
AGAAGTGAGGGGTCTACTGAGGAGACTCCTCTTCCCAAAGTAAGGTCTTTGGAGCCATCAGTTAAGGCTCCACAGGCCTCAACGGTGACAGCTCCAGTTCCCACCACAGGGGCCTCCGCTGCTAGACAGAATGCTCAGGTTCGTCTATTGCCCAAGCAAAGAAATTCTGAGCCTGTCCAAAGGAAGCCTGTGGAAACTAGTTCCACAGGTTAACAATACATTAAAAGGTACTCCCAGGATGCTGGAAAGGGACAGTCTAAAGGTGTGGGGCGGGCCTTAACCACAGGTGCTGCCAAACACCTTATGAAGACGTAGTTTGTCAACCAATGGAACTGTCTGGGAATCCGTGCAAAATGGGAAGAACTGCAACATCTGATAGCTTCATGTAACCCAGTTTGTGCATGCCTATGATTATGACCAGGGAAAATCGTATAATTTCCCTGAGAGGATTCCAAGTTCAAGCACATTATTGAACCTTTGATAATGAACCTAATGGAGGAGCAGCAGTGATGGTACGTCAGGATATTCCCTTCCAGGCCATCCACCTGCAGACGACACTGCAGGTGAAGGCAGTGAGAATAGGCTTGACACGACTTTACACTGTTGCATCCATCTATCTTCCTCCTCATAATCTCAATCTCATAGATGATTTGGAAGATCTACATGGGCAGTTGCCTCATCCATTTCTACTCTTGGGAGACTTCAATGGTTGGCATCACCTTTTGGGAGACACTTTGTGCAACCCTCGAGGAAGGGCCTTGGAGTCTTTGTTCTCAAGAGTAGATGCAGTTTTACTGAACCGTGACACACCCACACGTTTTCAAATTCAAACTAGGACATTCCCCAACATTAACCTGTCAGTTTGTTCACCTAATTCACAGTTGAGTTTCACTTGGCAGGTCATGGATGACTTGTATGGAAACGACCACTTTCCAATACTTTTGGAGGAGGTGAATGGTATTCCAGCCAATGGATTGCAGAGATGGCGACTTGGGCATGCAGCCTGGATTTTTTATTTAGATCGACCGCAGTATTGCGGTTGATCTAAAATTTCAAGTGTGTTCAAGATGCTATTAATCACTTCACATCACGAATTCACCTTGCAGCAGAAACATCCATTCCCAAAAGTAGTGGGCATGGTACCTCCGGCACCATGGTGGTATGATGAATGTCAACAAGCTGTTAGAGCAAGAGAAGCTGCATTAAGGCAGTTGAAATGTCGTCAAGTAACATTGATCCATTATAAAAAGACCCAAGCCAAGGCCAGACAAGTGCTGAAGGAGGCTAGACGGACGTTGGGGAGGTAGTATGTTTCCTCGACTAACTCTGGGACCCCTTAGCATGGGTATGGGACATTGCCCGATTCTCCCAGCTGTCATTCTGTCATCCCAGTGTTATTCTTCAGTAGGATTGCAACAAAACTTCCATACAACTTATCATTTTTGCGCAGGAAGATAGACACTGCTTTGCAGCTCTGCCGTAAAACTGCTCCTGGAAGTGACAATATTCCACACCAAATGATATCTCACTTACCGGAGAGCTCCCAAAAGTTCCTGTTGGATCTATTCAATAGGATCTATAGGGAGGAAACAGTATCATCCACATGGAAAGAGGCTATAATCTTTCCTATCCCTAAACCTGGCAAGGCTGCTTCCACAATAGGGAATTACAGACCAATTTCTCTCACCAGCTGCATCTGCAAGTTGATGGAGAAAATGGTAAACTTCAGATTGATATGGCTGCTAGAAAAGAAAACAGGCTGACTCCATATCAATATGGGTTTAGAAAATTCAGATCGACCACAGGTGCCCTTGTTAGGATGGAAACTGCTATACAGAATTCCCTTGCACAGCGACATGTTAGTAGTCTTCTTTGACCTTGAAAAGGCTTATGATACCACTTGGAAGCATAGCATACTCATGAAGCTGTATGGCATTGGTTTAAGAGGAGCATTACCTCCTTTCATACTTCCTTGCTAACAGGAAGATTAGAATGAGGGTGGGAAACAGCTTCTCTAACCTGGAAGATCAGCTGGAAGGGGTCCCACACGGGAGTGTCTGAAGTGTGACCTTGTTTGACATTGCTATTAATGACATTGTAAAGGTCGTTCAAAGTGCTGTCTCATGTTATCTGTATGCGGATAACTTTACACTGTACTGTTTAGGAGGAAGCTTACAGGATGTGCAAGGACACATGCAGACTGCAATAAATCAGGTTGTGCAGTGGGCAACATACCATGGTTTCAAATTTTCTCCAAGCAAGACCATGACTATGCATTTCAACAAACGAGGAAAGTTCTAACCTTCCCTCTATTTAGGAGCAAACCCACTGCATTTTGTCCAAGAGGTGAAGTATTTGGGTCTAATTTTTGACTCAAGGCTTACATGGGTGACTCACATCAAACAATTAAAGGTGAAAACTACAAAAGCACTTAACATTTAGCGGGTAATTTCACACAACGCTTCTGCGGCTTTACCGAGTGCTTATTCATAGTAAACTTGACTATGGATGTGAGGCTTATTCATCTGTTCTCCAGATGTTGGACTGAGTTCATTATGAAGCTCTCATTATGAACTACCTGTATGCTGAGAGTGGAGAACCACCTCTTTCATTACACCGGGACTACATGAATCTGATTAACTACACGAGACTACAAAGGATTCCAGGATCTCCTATATCCAGACTGGTTTTCAACTTCCCTGAGGACACCCGATCCTATGGTAGGAGAATGAGGAATCTTGTGGAAGATCTTAATTTAAATCTCAATAAAGTTCTGGCTGTTGATACTCCACAATTCCCTCCTTGGACCAATCAAGTCGAGCTGGATTTGGTCGGAATTGGGAAAGGAGAGAGATCCGAAGCAGAAGTCAGAGAGAGATTTCTTCAACACACTTCTAAGTACCAAGGATCAGGTGCAATATATGGGGTTTGCAGCAGTGAGCAGAAGGAAGACTGTATTTGTCAGTCTTTCTCTATCAACCTCGATCTTCACTGCAGAGTTACATGCCATCCTTGCAGCAGTCAAGATGACTAGAGACCTTACAAACCATTCCGTTGTAATATATTGTGACTCTCGTAGTGCCTTGCAAGCAATCAAGAGCTGAAACTCATCACATCCAGTGGTGAGGGAGGTTCAAGATTGGTTTGCACTGATGTCAGCACGTAAAAAGATAACTCTGTGTTGGGTGCCAGCACATGTTGGTACCAGTGGGAATGAGAGAGCTGATCGGAAGGCCAAGGCAGCTGCCGCTCAGCCCTAACTTGAAACCCAGCATGAGGAGTTGTTTTTGCGATAAATGAAGGGAACAATGGAGGCATACCTCTAGAAAATATCTGCATGCAGAAGTTGTATTAACAAGGCTGAGAATCGGGCCCACAAGACTGACTAATGGGCCGATGAAGGCTAAAAGTGAAGCATGCTGTGAGGAATACCAAGAGCCATTAATGGTCGCAGATGTAGTGGAAAGATGTGCAACATTTTCAGACCAAAGACGTGGGTACTTGTCTCCCCTACAGTGAAAAATGTTTCCTTATATTTTTCCATATACTAATATTTTCACTAAAATTTAATTATGGATAATGTTTATGTAATAGTTTTTAGATATTTCGAGAATAATTTTTATGCCTTGATTTTTTTATATAATATTTATTGATATTTATGACATTTATTGATAGATTTTTAACGTCTTGAATATTTCAATATTTCAGTCTAACAAGCTGTTCGCCGCTAATGACCATAGCTGTTGATGCAGCAGATAATTTCAAATAATCAATCAATCAATCTCTCTCTCTCTCTCTCTCTCTCTCTCTCTCTCTCTTACTGATTGTTTGAAGTAAAACAATGATTATTTACCATTAACCATCAAACATATACATGTCCTCTGAAAACTAGCTCGGTAAATATGATATTCCAGGTATTAATACAATTTTTACTTAACCTCTTGAGATATTCATAACCGGGTGAGAACATCTACCAAATACCCAACAGCTTTCTGTTCGTCCTTCCTTATCTCTGTTTACGTATCTGCATATCTTACTTGAGCAAGGCAGAGTGAATGTGCTGTTCCACTGCGGCGGTTCGGCCTCCGAAGGCCTCTCGCACACCACTGCTCCTGTGCGGGTCCTGGCGCCGCCCTCCAGCCCCTCCCACATGTACTCCCCGATGCACATGTAGCTGACCACACTCTCGACGTCGCGGCTCAGCGGGACGCTCACTTCGGTTCCTGTCCATCGTGGACTCATGACTCCCAGCGGAGGACATGACCTAGCTATCAGTGGAGGAGAAAGTGGAAAGTGATATTGAGACCGAAATGCTTAGTCGGGGAAACCATAAACATGTGTCTTATAGTGAAATCACGCCTGAGCCTATTGAGCACAAAACCATTTTCATACGAACACAAACACTTTTTGTATTTCCTATTACATAAAGATAAAAGGATTAGATTTCCTCATCATTGTTTATGCGGTTATTCTTTTCACCTGATGTTTTCTAATTCATTTCTACGGGGATTTGCATTGCGTGTTCGATTTTTGCTTTTTGCTTTTTCCCCTAGTTTCCCTTGCTTTATGTACAAATGCCTATCATTAGAGAAAACTGTGCTATGATCCGTGTGATATGGCGTTACAACTGCGTTATCGTTGTGCTTGTTAAGCAACATTCTTCCCCACACATTCTGCATACCTTCGTCGTAAGTCAGAGGTCGAACCCGTATAATGCAGGAGGCCAAGGGGACGTCAGGGCCGAGCGTAGCCCAGGTCACGGTGCTCGCTGTAAGATCACTCTGTAAGAGAGAGAGAGAGAACACGTGTGATCAAAATAGTAAATGACGTTATATCTACTGATGTACACCCTCTTACAGGTAAATTTACAGACCTTGAGACATTGATTTCAAGTCTGATAGCCTCCTTCAAAGGAAATGAATGGTTGTACTAGCATACATTTAGCCAATAGCTTTACCTATACAGATATCTATGCACACACCTATACAATAATATATTGATTTCACATAAAACAAAAATAAAAACCAGTTATACACAGATAGATAGATTTGTGTATAGAAAGACGATAGACAGATATAGCTGTAGAGGTAGACCGATAGACAGTTAGATAGATAGAGAGATATAGCTAGAGAAACAGCTAGAGAGATAGGTATATTGTAAATATAAGTGGATAAAGAGATAGATATCTAAACGAATATATGCGTGTATATATAGATGTGTGTGTGTAAGTAAACCTAACTGGAGGGCCAATGTCTCTCCTACCCAGCAAATACGGTGGGCTGTGGTTCCCTCTGGGTTGGCGACCGCTGGGATTTGGGTAGGGAGTGGTTACCACTACTGTCGAGGTAGTTGAAGCAGTTGAGAGTTGAGGCTGCTCTCTTGGATGTGAGAATACCTGGGTGCACCACGATTAGTGTAGGTGGCTACGCTTATTACTGGTCGGGCCGTAGCGATGACCACCATCTCCAGGGAGTAACCATAGTGATCTCCACCAGATTTCAACCTTCGGTAGTAGAGGTCACTCCACTCAATGAGCATATTATGGTATTGAGACTGAAGCTTACATTTAGCTTCATGTCTCAAATTGCTGTGTACGCTCCTACAGATGTATATAAACATGGGGTGAAAGAGATGTTTTATGCCATACTTGCATCTGTGACAGACAGCTGTCCTTGGCGAAATATTCGTATTGTTTTGTGTGACTTTAATGCGGTATCTGGCTCGATCGACCTGCCTACGAGATGTCTGTCGGTCCTCATGGCTTAGGAGCAGATGCTGGCAGCGAGAATAGCCTCCTTTTCCTTGACTTTGCTAGGTCCCAGAAATTGAGAATTTTTGGCTCCTGGTATCAGCGTTCTGAACCGCATCGTTGGACTTGGTACAGCGATACGGGTAATGCAGACAAGGAGATTGACCACATCCTCGTTAACACTTAATGGAGGATCCTCCAGAACTGCAGGGTGTATCGGAGCAAAGAGTTCTGTGGAACTGATTAGTTGTGGCTACTCTCCAGGTCCACTTTAGAACCCCCATCGGAGATCCTGAGACTAAGAGGAATTCCAACAAGGATTATTGGATTAATAGCAAACCTGTATATAGGCACTGAAAGTGCTGTAAAGTGTGGCAGGGGCCTGTCGAGCTTCTTCCCTGTTAGTTCAGGCAAGGCTGTGTTCTTGCACCAACACTTTTCAACACCTGCATGGATTGGATACTGGGTAGAGCTACTGTCCAAAGTCACTGTGGAGCAACTCAATATATCAGGGTTGCAGGCTTTGCTGATGATGTTGCTATTCTATCTGAATCTCTGGAAACCTTAGTGGTGACTCTTGATGCATTTACCAATGAAGTGAAGCCCCTGGAGCTAGAGGTCTCCTGGACCAAGACCAAGATCCAGGATTCGGGGCCTACTAGGATACCCAGTCGGTATGTGCTTCCGGTGAAAACATCGAGGTCACAGAGAGCTTTATATAGTGCAGTTCATGACTCTGGGCTGTCAGACCAGGAAATCAGTAGACGGATCTCTCGACAAGAGTATATGGATATGCCGGTATCTGTGCAGAAGGACCAAGCTACGTGTCTTCAAAGCCCTAATACTGCCTAGACTCTATTTTGTACTTTGGAGCTTCATCTTGATGCCTTTTGTAACAGATCCTTGCGCCAGATCATGTTTGTGTGTATATGTGTGTGTGTGTGTGTGTGTGTGTGTGTGTGTGTGTGTGTGTGTGTCCACATGAGTACACACACACAGAAATAAAGAGAGAGATAAAATGACGGAAAAACATGCAGATAAAAATACAGACAAATCGAATAAGACAACTTTTTCTCGACCTACCCCAAGAGAGTCTCTGAGGGCTTGAGCTTCAACCTGGTCCTCGGGGGCCCACCAGTACTGGTCTTGCTGGAGAGTAATGTTGTAGCCGACGAGGGCCCCGAAGGAATTTCCTGTCAAAGAAATGCGTGTAAGAGAAAGAAATGGGGTAGGAGTATAAATGTATTGAGAAATGTATAGATATACAGGGAAGTACAGGTTACACATATACGTCTTCTTTGACGCTTTTCTTTCCGTTTGCCATATTTTCGGCTCCCAAAGCCATACTACCAGGGCGAAAACTTCATCCATAAAGGAAAAACGAAAACGGCTTCTTCACCTGCATTCCCGTGGTAGAGAGCCGGGCCGAGAAGGGCGTAGCCTTGGTTTGGCGGCGCCACCTGAAGGCCGGCGTACGTGGCGTGGTGCAAGGCGGCGCCCGTATCCAGGAGGAACTGTCCAGGCATATAAACAGGTAGATTTTCATGTCGATGAATAGGGAAGTAAATGTGAACGATAACGATGGCATTGGTGGCAAGAATGACAGTAATAACAAAAACAATGATGATAACTGAGAATGGAATAAGGTACTCATCTTTACTTTCCTTTTTATTTGTTATATGTCCTTCCCACTCTGTTTTTCTTTCTTTCTATCCAAATATCCATTTGTCTGTCTATGTGTATATCTATAC
>NC_061837.1:120000-127500 GCF_019202785.1 Penaeus chinensis
AAATACGTGTGTGATTATATTTGTATATACACAGATGTGTGTGTGTATGAGTGCGTGTGCATATGTGTATATATGTACGTATGTGTATGTGTGTGTGTTTATATATATATATTTATATATATATATATATTTATATTAACACACACACACACACACACATGTATGTATATATGTTTGTATGTATATGTATATATATACCAATGTATATATATATATGGCACAACCACAAACACAGTAACGTGTACACAATGATGACGCAACGTGTTCGGATATGTAAAAACAATGACAATTTCAGCGTCTTAAAACATACGGAATGATTAATAAATGTTTGTCGCTATCCTGTTGAGTATTACGGGAATG
This sequence comes from Penaeus chinensis, assembly GCF_019202785.1. Taxonomy (NCBI): domain Eukaryota; kingdom Metazoa; phylum Arthropoda; class Malacostraca; order Decapoda; family Penaeidae; genus Penaeus; species Penaeus chinensis. Next base: position 120,361 of record NC_061837.1, read on the forward strand.
AGTATATAATTTCCACCCCGCAGATGAAAGTGCCTGATTTAAGAAAAATCGAGGATATCCTAATTTCGAAAACGATTCAAATATGACGTCAAGTTCCCGATCAATAAATTCAGTATCCCGAATCCTATATGCCCTAAGAAATATGGACGAGACAACTGACTTCTTAACATACAACGGATGATTCGAGAAAAACTGAAGGTAATTAGCGGTGTTAGTAGGTAAACCGAAAATTTAAGCGAGCCATTTACATTGAATAAAATGACGTCTAGAAAAGGTAATTTACCTGAATCTTCCCATTCTACGTTAAAATTGATAGTACGCGTGAGGTTGTTCAGGTTTCTTAAAAAAAAAAAAAAATCAACATAACGAAACCAAATCGTGCCGGCCCCCCCCCCCCCTACCGGCACGTCGTTAGACGGAACGATTTTAGATTTAAACATCTCCATGTATAAATTCGCAAGGACCGGGCTTAGGCTACATCCCATAGCGATACTTTTGATTTATTGATAAAATTCGCCGTCAAAAATAAAGACATTATTCGTGACACACAAACGAATGAGATCGAAGTTTTCTTTAAAGGAAATCTAGCACATCGTCAAGCGGGACATTAGTAAACAAGGAATCTACATCAAAGTCACTAATTTCCTACCGTGCCTGGGCAAGTTTCTAACCTTATCCAAGAAATCCATCGAATGTTTGATATGACTATCAGAAAATTATCCCATAAAAGAAGATAAAACGCTCGCTATCCAAGAGGCTAATGGGCGGGTAACCGAGTTGCAAGACGTAATAATAGGCCCTAAAGGGACGCCCTGTTTGTGAGTTTTAGGAAGGCCATAAAAATACGGAATAGAGGAATCGACCGTTCTAAAGCGATAAAAAAAAATTGGGGTCGGGACAGTTACCAGCAATACGTCTGAGAATTTTACGAAATGATTCCGTGACTGATTAGTAAAGGTAGAGCTGAATTTTTGATACGTTAAGTTGTCGTTCAGGAAGGAATGAGCTTTACTTATATAATCAGATTTATTAAGGAAAACTAAGTTATTAACTTTGTCGGGTTTGGTAATTCTAATATCCAAATTGCGTTTAAGTGATTTGGTGGCTCAAAAATATCGTGGGGTAAGCTTCTGAAATCGTCAAATAAATCAAGAATCGGTTTTAACATAACACCTTTAAAAGATCTCAGTTACCTAAATTCTTTTCTTACTGTGGCTGTTTTCCTTTCCGTATATATATATATATATATATATATATATATATATATCATTATATGTGTGTGTGTGTTTGAATATATATTTATGCATATATATTTATATAAACATTTATCTCCAACAATAAACTAGCAAGCTAAAACCCCTTTCATTTACCCTCACCAAGTCAATCTCACATTTCGTTCATATATATATACACCTGCGTGTGTGCGTGTGCGTGTGCGTGTGTGTGTGCTTATATATATATATATATATATATATACATATATGTATATATATATATATATATGCATACACACATATATATTTATGTGTATATATGTGTGTGTGTGTGTGTGTGTGTGTGTGTGTGTGTGTGTGTGTGTATGTGTGTGTGTGTGTGTATGTACACATACATACATATATAATATATACATATATATTTAGATACATATATATAGATATATATGTATATATAAACATTTATATATACATATATATACATATATATACATATATGAATATATATATACATATATATATATATATATATTTATCCATCTATATATATTTATCCATCTATATATATACATATATATATTTATATGTTTATGTGTGCGTATTTGCACGTGTGTGTATCTGTTTGTGTGTGTGTGTGTGTGTGTAGGTGTGTGTGTACTTATAAATATGTATGTATGTATATATAAATGAATTAATTTATCTTACATGCAGAACGGGCAGAATCAGAAAATGAATAGATTAGAAGCTATCTTTCTCTCTTTCTAGCAGATAGACAATACATTTAGGATGTGTGTGTGCTTATATTTAAATATATATACATATATATTTGCATGTGTACTTATATATACATATATATATATATATATATATATATATATATATATATGAGTGTGTATATATATATGTATACATATGTGTATACATATACATATATATATATATATATATATATATATGAGTGTGTATATATATATGTATACATATGTGTATACATATACATATATATATATATATATATATATATATATATATATATATATATATCATCATCATCATCATTAGGGAGCTACCTGCGTTCACCCTTTGTTTCCATCTACGAGCAGGGTTCCGACCCATCTCTAGCTCAAGATTTGATTGATCCGCCCAAGCCACGACTTCCTAGGTCGTCCCACAGGCCTCCTCCACCCAGGGTTGTGTAGAATAGAGATAACCTGTTGGGCAGGATCATCATGTGAGAAACAAGCCAGTCTCACGGTGCAATCACTGATTGGACCCCCATAACGGAAGCCGCCTTGCCGCGGTGGGGTGGCTTGAGGTCCCAATGAGCTGATGAGCCGGACCAGAGGGTTACCCATACTGGAGGGGTCTCCAGTGAGGGATGAGACAAAATGGCTTCCTGGTGCACCAAGGCTTATGAGAGGGGTTGGTGCACCCACCCCTGGTTCATTCCATCTTGGACCAGGATGAACTCTCCCCCGTGTGTTGGCCGTGCGTGGCATCCCGTATTATCAGGAGACAGGAGTCCTGGAGGTTGAGCAATGCTGCACACTGCACCCTGCAGCTAGCAACATACCTCTTTGGTCCTCTATTCTGGTTAGACAGGTGACTTGATCAAGGCTTGGTGAAGTCAATCGGCTCGTCAAATATGGCTATGGTCAAGCAGGCACTGTCCAGTCAGTAGCGCATAGGTCCCGTGACCAGCATCAGCACTGTAATAGTGACTGCATATTTTTCCTCACTACCCCTGTGACTGTTGGGAAAATTTGGGTCCCAACTATAGCTTCCCCTCGTTGGACTCCATGGTGGATGGGGGGTGAGGATCAGAAGATTTATAATTTGTATGAATTCTGCAAATTTACAAAAAACTTGCTCTCTCCTTGACAACCTTCGCAATCCCCTGGCCAGTCCCTCTGGAAAATCACATATTGTCAATCTGGAACCTTACCAGATTCCAAAGGGCAAGAAAGAGAATCGTAATGGTTCCCGAGCTCCAAAACCAGGTAAGGAGAAAAGTCCTCCTCAATCCATTTAGGAAATTTTACCCGGTAAATATGAAAGTATGTCATATAATAAATACCTTGTAGTGAAGACCATTGATCTTGATATTTTTTAAATACATCGGAAGATAGTTGAGGTATGTCATCGTTATTCTCGCATCTCCCCACAGCGAAATGGTAGACTGATAATTGAGGTTTCGTCACCAGACAAGAGTGACCATCTGCGTGCGATATGCGACATTCCTGGGGCTTAAGTCTTATGTTCTCCTCACAAAACCCTCAATCAGTGTAAGGGAATTGTCTTTTCCCGAGACCTGATGAGGAATTAGAAGAACTAAAGAATTTTAATGTAGTGGCAGTAAAACGTTTTAAAAAGAAAGTTAATGGTTTGGAACAGTTTACACCAGCTCTTCTTCTAACTTTTGAATCGGTAGTCCTACATGAATCGGTTAAATTGGCATGGTACCACCTCAAGGTAAAGCCATATGTGCCAAACCCTATGCGGTGCTTCCACTACCAGGGTTATGGTCATGGAGCCAACACTTGCCGTTTTAAGGAAAATGGACAACCAATGGTGTGTGAAATGTGGTACAACAGGTCATCAAGGAGATGATAACTGTCCAGGTCCAATATGCTGTTACCACTGCAAAGAAGATCATGAAGCTTCTTCTAAGCAATGTAAAAGGTACAAGTTTGGAAAAGAAGTATTTTGCAGAAGCAAAGCAACGTGCCTGTGTGCTGTTTGCATAGCCGGGTAAGTCCTTTACTTCAGTTCAAGCCCATCCTAATTCTCGCCATCCCTTACCCTCCAATACTTCTAACACCACACACTCTGCCACTGCCTTTAAAGACCAGTCCTCAAATGTTGAAACTGGTGAGTTGTTCCACCAGAAACGGAGTAGGAGTGAAAGGTCTATTGAGGAGACTCCTCCTCCCAAAGTGAGGTCTTTGGAGCCATCAGTTAAGGCTCTAGAAGCCTCAACGGTGACAGATTTAGCTGTCACCACGTCCACAGGGGCCTTTGCTGCTAGGCAGAATGCACCTGAAGTAAAGGTTCAGGTACGCCCTTTGCACAGACAGAGGAATCCTGAGCCTGTTCAAAAAACTGTCCAAAGGAAGCATGTGGAAACTAGTTCCACAGGGTAACAATATATCAAAAGGTACTCCCAAGATGCTGGAAAGTGACAGTTTAAAGGTGTGGGGTGGGCCTTAACCACAGGTGCTGCCAAACACCAGATGAAGAAGTTTGTCAACCTGAAGAACGGGATATCCTAATCCAATGGAATTGTCAGGGAATTCATGCAAAATGGGAAGAACTGCAACATCTGATAGCTTCATGTAATCCAGTTTGTGTATGCCTAAAAGAGATTATGACCAGGGAAAATCATCCGATTTCGCTGAGAGGATTCCAAGTTCAAGCACATTATGGAACTTTTGATAATGGACCTCATGGAAGAGTAGCAGGGATGGTACGTCAGGATATTCCCTTCCAGGCCATCCACCTGCAGATGACATTGCAGGTGAAGGCAGTGAGAATAGGCTTGATACGACCTTACACTGTTGCATCCATCTACCTCCCTCCACATAATCTCAACATAGATGACTTGGAAGATTTACTTGGGCAGTTGGCTCATCCATTTCTACTCTTGGGAGACTTCAATGGTCGGCATCACCTTTTGGGAAACACTTTGTGCAACCCTCAAGGAAGGGCCTTGGAGTCCTTGTTCTCAAGAGTAGATGCAGTTTTACTGAACAGTGATGCACCCACTCAATTCAAAATTCAAACTAGGACATTCTCCAACATTAACCTGTCAATTGGTTCACCTGATTCACAGTTGAATTTCACTTGGCAGGTTATGGAAGACTTACATGAAAGCGACCACTTTCTACTACTTTTGTGGGAGGTGAATGGTATTCCAGCCAAGTGAGTGCAGAGATGGCGATTTGAACATGCTGATTGGAATTTTTTTAGAGCAACTGCAGTATTGCAAGGATCTGTGAATGATATCCAGTGTGTTCAAGATTCTGTGAATCACTTCACATCACGAATTCACCTTGCAGCAGAAGCATCAACTCCCAGAAGTAGCGGGCAGTACCGCTGACCTCCGGTACCATGGTGGGCTGATGAATGCCAACAAGCTGTCAGAGTAAGAAAAGCTGCATTAAGGCAGTTGAAACGACGCCAAAACGATGTAAACTTGATCCAGTACAAAAAGACTCAAGCCAAGGCCAGGCGAGTGCTAAAGGAGGCTAGGTGGACATCGTGAAAGCAGTATGTCTCCTTGATTAACTCTGGGACCCCCTTAACATGGGTATGGGACAAGGAGTTTAAGATCGCTGGAAAGAGCACATCCATATCACCACCTGCTCTGAAAATAGAAGGCATAATCCTCACAGACAAAACAGATGTTGCAAATGAACTGGCAAAATCCATAGCAGAGATCTCCTATTCAGCATCTTACACTGCCCCATTCTCCACTCATCAGGCTTTACAACGACACCCAGTGTCGTTCTTCAGTAACACTGCATCAGAACTTCCATACAACTTGCAATTTTTCTGCAAGGAGATGGACTCTGCTTTGCAGCTCTACCGTAAGACATATGATATTCCATACCAAATGACATCTCACTTACCGAGAGATCCCAAAAGTTCCTGTTGGATCTATTCAATAGAATCTATAGGGAGGGCACAGTGCCATCCACATGGAAAGAAGCTATAATCCTTCCTGTCCCTAAACCTGACAAGGATGCTTCTATACCAGCAAGTCGATGGAGAAAATGGTAAACTTCAGGTTAACATGGCTGCTAGAAAAGGAAAACGTGTTGACCCCATATCAATATGGGTTCAGAAAACTGAGATCGACCACAGATGCACTTGTAAGGATGGAAACTGCGATACAGAATTCCTTCACACAGCGACGTCATATGTTAGCAGTCTTCTTTGACCTTGAAAAGGCTTATGATACTACTTGGAAGCATGGCATACTCATGAAGCTGTATGACATTGGTTTAAGAGGAGCATTGCCTACCTTCATACAAAGCTTCCTTGCTGACAGGAAGTTTAGAGTGAGGGTGGGAAACAGCTTCTCTAACCTGGAAGATCAGCTGGAAGGGGTCCCGCAAGGGAGTGTCTTAACTGTGACCCTGTTTGCCAGTGCTGTCTCATATAGTCTGTATGTGGATGACTTTACACTGTACTGCTCAGAAGGAAGCTTACAGGATGTGCAAGGACACATACAGACTGCAATAAATCAGGTTGTACAATGGGCAACATACCATGGGTTCAAATTTTCAAAAAGACAATGGCCATGCATTTCCACAAATGAGGAAAGTTCCATCCTTCCCTATATTTATGAGCAAACCCACTGCAATTTGTCCAAGAGGTAAAGTACTTGGGTCTAATTTTTGACTCAAGGCTTACATGGGTGCCTCACATTTAACAGTTAATTAAAGGTGAAAGCTACAAAAGTACTAAATATTCTTTCACACCTATCTTGGGGTGCAGACCGCACAACCTTTCTGCGGCTTTACTGACCACTTATTCATAGTAAACTTGACTATGGATGTAAGGCTTATTCATCTGTAACTCCCACTGTCCTCCAGATGTTGGTCTCGATTCATAATGAAGCTCTGAGAATCTGTATAGGGGCTTTCAGGTCTTCACCTGTGAAGTCCCAATATGCCGAGAGTGGAGAACCACGTCTTTCATTACACCGGGACTGCATGGAAGTCCCCCCTTGGACTAATCAAGTCCAGCTGGATTTGGTCAGAATTGGGAAAGGGGAGAGATCCAAAGCAGAAGTCGGAGAGATATTCCTTCAACATATTTCTAAGTACCAAGGATCATATGCAATATACACAGATGGTTCAAAATTTGAAAATGGTGTGGTGTTTGCAGAAGGAAGACTGCAACTGTCAGTCTTTCTCGA
>NC_061837.1:147500-150000 GCF_019202785.1 Penaeus chinensis
AAAAAAAAAAAAAAAAAAAAAAAAAAAAAAAAAAAATCCAGGGTAAACATCGATTAGGGGATCTTCCGTTTTATGATGATGTAAGAAAAAGACGAATCATAACAGCAATAACAATAATAACAGTATCGATAGCAATGGTATTAAGGTGGACTAGCTTTTCAGTAATTTACTCATCCACGAAATTGTCTATAGTACTTCCCTACAAGTATATACGAAGAAAAGGAACGGTAACCAATAATGTTGGTTACTGCAGTTTTATTTATCGAGCAAATATGCATTTTTGTTTCCTACAAGAACGGGAAAATAACCTTGCCGACGGCCATAATTCAACCAAACTTTCTTCTCGATTTCCCCATTTTCTGAATAACTTAATATACAATCATGCCAAATGAAGAAAAAAATCCTTTGCCTATGATTTTTCACTATGTCATCATCTACTTCCTTGTATTCTACATTTTACCTCTAAGTAGTATTTTACAAGGACCTTTTTATCTAATATACAAGATATTTTTATCCCCTCCTTTGTCAAAATTGCAGCCAAATATTAGAGAGAGACAATCTGAACAGTTAAGTCGGCGTGGGAGATAGGCCGGTTTATCTACTGAAGATCATTTTAAAAATATTCACACGGTTTTACGTAGGGAAAGTTGAGAAATATCAGATTGTGTAATGACTTACGTATGACCGTTAAAAGGTCATACGTAAGTAAGAGGTAATACTTATTTTATACTACTAATAAAAGAGTTATTACTGTTTTCAGGTTTTTATAAAATCTTTATGTTTTCTTCCCAAGGAACCTCCAAGCTTGATATGGCTATAAGCATCATCAATCCTAAGCCAATCAATGCCAATACGTATATATTGTAGAGTGAAGTTATGTTATAGCTCCATTTATGATTATAATCACCATTTTTACTTCCTCGCGGTAAATACAGCATCGCGGTTTGTAGAGGGGAGAGAGAGAGGGGGTGGGAAGGAGCAGATGTAGGAGAAGGGGTGAGGTCCCCGCCAACAAGATATGGCATGGCTGATAGGGAGAGCAGACCGTGAGCTAGCAGAACGAGCAGACGTGTAGAACGATGTGCTACGAGGACCAACAACGGGGATTGACCTTGGTCAAATGATTGAAGTAGTGCGATTTCCATGGTAGATATTCATTAACTGTGCAGTTCTTCGCGAAAGGAGGCGAGAAAAGTACTTCCATGGTGTCGCTCTATTGTTCGCCTCTTCCTCACTTCACCCGTCCATTAATGGTTCTAGTATGTCGATGAAGTCACTAGCTTGTGACCAGTAGGGGTATTCCCTGACACCTGTCTGTGGTCGTCCGTCATCTGGATATTGCCCTGAGCAGAATTTAGGAGGGCATCTTTAGATAAATAAGACTTTAGAACAAACTGACTGTTTTAACACTTACCATATATTTCCCAGGTCTGGAAAAACTGCTCTATACATATACACATATTTCAATCACCCTTGTATTTGAAAAAGGGCATTTGTCTTTCTCTAAGTTAAGGAAAAGGAAGCTTTTCCCTCCCTTATTATGAGGTAATGCGAATATTTTTCCCCCTCGACGAATGCTTTTTATTTGTCATTTAGAATATTGCTTCGGTTCCGGCTTTTTTCCCTTTAGGACTCTGATATTCAACCCTTTCTCTATAACTTACTTCCTCGAGTGTATGTTGTTCGTCGTATTCTGCCATGAAAAACAAGAATATTTAATGTGGATGCATAACAAGAATTATATTTTATAAAGAATGTTTTGATTAGGTAAAGTAATATAAAGTTGTTGATAACTCGGTTTATGAAAAGATAAAAACAAAAACTCATCAAACATTATAAGTTGGAAATTCGCATGTTGTCGTCATATATATTTTTTACTCCCTGGGGTAAAAATACCCATGGTCAAAAATGCCTGCTTTAGGCGAATACACGTGCATTTATAAAAGCTTTATAACATGGGGGGGGGGGGGACATAGTGAAAAATCATAGGCAAAGGATGTTAAGATATATTTTCTTCTTCATTTGGCATGATTGTGTATTAAGTTATTCTGAAAATATTGAAGAGGTCGAGTATCAAGTTTTATTTAGTGCCAACGTTAAAAATATTTATCTCTTTGTATAGGGAGATTTGAGAATATATATGCATGTATTACTTAAAAAGTGGTGGCTGAATGCGCGTTTCCCGATAAAGTAAATCACCGTAGTCCGACGACGAGGCGATCGTCTCTTAAAGATAACAACTTATCTAGCTCCATATCTTGCCGCATATTTGTAGACTGGTGAGAAAGACAATGATGGGAAAATCGAGAAGAAAGTTTGGTTGAATTATGGCCGTCGGCAAGGTTATTTGTGTCCTTTTACGATATTTTCCCGTTCTTGCAGGAAACAAAAAAGTATATTTGCTCGATAAATGAAACTACAGTAACCAACATTATTGAGTACCGTTGCATAGTTACTTTTCTTCGTATATACTTGTAGGGAGGTACTATAGACAGTTTCG
>NC_061837.1:155000-157500 GCF_019202785.1 Penaeus chinensis
TTCTTCTCATATCATCCTCTCCATGTAAAGAGAGGTGTTGCCACTTCGCTGTTCCTCCGCGCCCTCCGCATCTGTGACTCCAGAGATCAACTTCCTGCATCATCCGTTCTCCAAACTGAGCTACCCTCGTCATGTTCTCGACGTCGTGTTATCCAGGGCACGGCGTACCTTCTACCACGACTCCTCTCCTAAAGAGACTCCTCACCTCCCCATCATCAGCCTGCCTACACTGAGATCTACTCTCTCCGCCGCTCGCTTCACACTCTAAACTGCAGGCTGATCTTTCGCCAGGTGAACACTCTCCGTCGTAACTTGGTCCACACCAGTCCTCCCTCTTCCTCGAAGGTTGGGCACCTATGCTGTCCCTTGTGCCTCCTGTGATAGGCAATACTTTGGCGAGACGGGCGCCAGTCTCACTAAGCGTCTGTCTCAACATTAGTACGCTGTATCCAGAGGACACAACAACAACGCCCTATTTTGCAATCAGTGGGACATAGTTCATCAGATGGACTGGTCTTAGAGTGGAAGCATACAGAGGGCAGGTATCCCAAGCTGAGTTGCTTAGACTTTAAAGTTGGTGAACCTAGTGACAATGTTGCTGTCCCAATTCCAGCTGTGGATCGAGGTAAAGGAGTGTTATTGTCAGCAGAGATTTGGACAATGACCGATGTATATGTGTGTGTGTGAGTCTGTGTGTATGCGTGTATTTGTATAGAAGTATATATGTATGTATATGTATATGTATATATTTATGTTTATATATACACATATATATATATCTTTATGAATATATATATACATATATATGTATATATGTATGTGTATATAAATATATATGTATATGTATAGATATATATGTGTGTGTGTGTGTGTGTGTGTGTGTACATATTCACAGTTGTTCATCTAGAAAGTGCAGTTCGTGTTTTTTTCATTAGTAGTGTTAAGTAGTGATAGCATGATAGCATTAAGGAGTTAAAAGATGGAAGAACTTCACCCAAGCCATGCAGAACCTTGTCATTTCGGTTAAAATACTGTAAAAACGGAAGTAAAGGACGCGAATGGCTCAAGCTGTCACTATAGTTCAAATGTTATCAAGCCTTACTCCTTAGCTCTCCTTCCTGCGTTTCCTCCCCTCCCCTCCCCCCTCCCCCATTCCTCTACCTTCTCTGCCTCCCCTTTAACCACTTCCCTCCCCGCCTGCTTACCTACGTCTCCTCCACATCCTCACCCCCCCCCCCCCCCCCCCCGTTGCCTCCATTAGAGCTATTGGTCAATTTGGTCGTCGATCTGCGGTAGACTGCATATGCATGAGCTCATTGCAAATTCATAGCCCTGAAGTGCCACGCTTCGCCCTGGAAGTGGAGCAACGTGTTATTTATTACTTATGTTATGTTTCTGAACCAGAGGCACTTGAGTGAATAATCCGTTTTTCGTTTTTTTTTTTTTTTTTCTCGGGCTTTTAGCTTCAACCATTAAACGTTTTATTAAACCTTTCAGTTTATGGTTTACTTCGTTTTTGTGTGTTTTTATCATCATTTATTACTTATTTTGCTGTTTCATTTATAACTAACGCCATGTATTTTTAGCCATAATGCCGTTCCTCTCATTTGTTTAGCAAAACATTAGTACAATTATCACTGGTAATTTTAGTATCATAATATTGTTATGTTTAGTATCATAATTATCTTTATGGCCATCATTATCATCATCTTTTAATCATCATTATTACCACTGTCATTATCAGTATCATTATAGTGAATATCATTATTAATATTACAATTAGTATTGCAATTGACATTTTGATTACAAATTACACTTTTTTATTATTATTATTATTATTATTATTATTACTAAAGTAATAGTAATTATTGTTTTGTTCTACTTATTTGTTTCACTATGATGATTAGGAATTACCTTTACTGCCATTATGATTTTGTTTTTATTATTAGAATTATAATCATTGTTATTTTAATCATTACATTTATTATTATAACTGTAATCTTTATTATTATTATTTCCATTAATGATATCATTATCATCAAAATTAACATCATTATAATCACTATCTTTTTTACCATTGCTATCATCATTACTAATATTATCATCACTATTATCATTATCTTCACCATTGTTGTTGGTCCAGTTTTTATTGCCATTTTGATAATGACTATTCTCATTAAATTTTTTGTTATCACTACTATCATCGTTATTACTATTATCATATTCATCGTCATTAGCATCAGTACTATTACAATTACTCCAACTACTACTACTACCTACTAATATTTTTGCTGTTGTCGTGTTACTACCATTAACATAGTATTAATTATCAACGCGATTACATTTCTTGTGTTACATCAGTATTTCCATGGCTATTAGTTATACTACTAGTAGTGCCATTATCTATATGAAGATCATCATCATTATCACTACTGCCACTACCATCACTATCAGGAGCATAATCTAAATTATTACCTATTCTTGATTCCATAATTATCAC
>NC_061837.1:162500-165000 GCF_019202785.1 Penaeus chinensis
TATCGAATCGCCAGGCAACGAAACAAGCAAGAAGCAAAGGCGCTGCAGTTACTTTAATCAGCCAAGAGCAATAATAAATAAAACCTATATCCTAAACCACAGCTGCATGAAACAGTCAAGGTCATCAGAAGCACAATGCAAGAATCCTAAAAACGGTTTCTTGACGGAGGATAATAGACTGAATAAACACAAGCCTCTTCCCTTTTATTTACACTCAATGAATCAAACTGAAAAGTGAGCTCTGTTGCACTTCGTATCGTGTAAATAATTTACGAATAAATGAATAGCAATAGAGGGAAAAGAAACGAAAAAAGTTACGACCTGCACTTAAGCTCATTGAGTGCATTACCCAGCGTGCAATCAGCCCTCACTTGCTTATTTATTGTCAAGGGAATTCTTGGCACAATGTGTTTCTTATACTGATGGTTGGGCACTTCAAGAATCTCAATTTCATTAATTATACAGTATTTTCATCGAAATTCCTAACACGCTCTCTCTCTCCTTCTCGCTTCCCCTCTTCTCTCTCTCTCTCTCTCTCTCTCTCTCTCTCTCTCTCTCTCTCTCTCTCTCTCTCTCTCTCTCTCTCTCTCTCTCTCTCTCTCGCTTTCTTTCATAGAATAAATCCTTCAGATATTTCATGAATTACGTATTCCTTAGTAAACCGCAATTAGTCAACATAGTAGAGAGCCTGTTTTCATACTGTGAAAAATGCATGCCTAAAAATTACAACTGATCTGTAAAGCAAAGACTGATTATATACGCCTCTTGCACAACCTGCCTAAGATACTTCAGTTTTTAAATAATAATTCAAGAACTTCGGCGAAACTGCTCTTTGCTGGTATTCCCAGAGGTTCGCACAGCATACATAGAAACCCTAAAATAAACCATAAACCTTGTCACAAAATTGACCATACCCGTTTTTTTCCTTCTGGATTCGTTCTAATTCCTCAACTACTAATGATATGCTATCATTTTCTCTAGACTCTGATAACTTGCCATGTCTCTGTTTTTCTTAGTTTCAAGTTAATAGTGTAATGATTCAGTGGACACTGATCATTTAGTCAGCAAGATAGTTTGTTTAGAAAATATATTAATAACTAGGGTTATCAATTCAAAACAGATGCAGTTACATAACCCGTACAGGTACAAGACTAAAACAAAATAGAACTTACCTGAATTGAAATTGAACAAAATAGCAAATAAGCAAAATACTGAAAAAATAAACAAATTCCAATAATTCTAAACTAAATTCAACAAAAAAAAGGCCCAACATTTAAAACAAAACAAAACATATCCATTTAGATGATCAAAATCCCATATTTCGAGGTTATAAACAATACTCTTCTTATCTGGCAATCTGAGCAGAGACTCGGTGGGCCTTGCAAGGGACAAACATGTCTGCAGAGATTATTGTACAGTATTCAGGCTATAAAGCTATGACAGTTTGATCTGTCACTTTCGCTTTGGAAAACTTAAACGGAGAGCTGGACTAGTATCTCGTGGCCGTCAGTCAATCACTTTCGAGCTGTCTCTCACAGCATTTTTTTTTTTGCGCCGCAGCCAATCAGGGTCGTGAAAGCAGCGGACCTACACTGGAAAAGGTGTCCGAAATGCCGAGTCTCTGGTTCATGATTGGATTAAAAAGTAATTAACAAGAGTGTTTACAATGTTTTGTTTCACATGACCATAAAATAAAGGAAAATTGGACTGAATAAAATTATAATAACACATTCAAGCAATGATACATTGGAAAAAGGAATATACATAAAAAAATAATAACTAGTTTAGCTTGTCTGAAATGATAGATTAAAAAAAAAAAAAAAAAAATGAAGGAAAAATGCCAGGGACCGCCTGAGAATATACGGAGCCATAACGATCTTTAACCCAATGCCGTCGGGGAAAATGAACAAAAAATGTGGAAAATACTGTGCCCATTTTCTATATTTTTTGTGAAATGTCTGCTCATAGATGGCTCTGCTAGTGCTTAGCCACAAAGGAGTCAATTAATAGACCTTGTGACCATACGTGATTTGAATTGGCGGGAAAAACGTGTTTTTTACTAGTGCTATGGATATCGATGGTGTTATTTTTATTATAAACATTATAATTATTATAATGTTTTTTAATATTAGTAACAGCAAAATAAGATAATGTAAAATATTTCGTAAATCAAAGAAAAGGGTGAACGGGCGAGACGGGCAGTACTCCTAACTGGCTCATTGGTGACTTAGTACAAGTATAGCCATCTATGTGTATAAACAATCAAACAAGTACTAACAGTGGGCAAAGCACGTGTCTACCCGTCGTATCCGTCGGCAAGGGGTTAAGGTAACTCCCTTACTATGGGTCACTTTAATAGCACTAACTGAAGCAGCAAAACATCTGATTAATGTAGATATTACTCAGAATCTAAAGTGATTTGATTAATGACTGAGGTACCATGGTTCATTTATGTTTGTTTTAAATCTGCTTATGGATTTGATCATTCTATGTCACTTTT
>NC_061837.1:177500-192500 GCF_019202785.1 Penaeus chinensis
CCTTTGAGCACTCTTTTTATTTCTTCTGTTGTGATGTTAAGTATGTCTCTAGTTACCACGTTTGCTTCTCTACGTGGCTGTTCATTTGATCCCTGTAAAAGTCATCCACTATTCTTATGATTTCCATCTTATTATATGTCACTTCTCCGTCTGGTTTCTTTATCGCATAAAATTTATTTCTCCCTATTCCGAGTCTCCTTTTTCATCCTGGTACCTGAGATCACTGTTTCATTTATTTTTTGAGTATTGAATTTCTGTACATCTCTCTTATTTTTATTTGTTTGTTAGTTTATCTAATTCTATTTTGCCCCTGTTTGACGATACTTTCATGACCCTATGTTTTTGCATAAGCTCTTTAGTTTCTACCGAGAACTTGTTGGCGCTTTGCTTGGCGTTCTTACCACCTACTTCAAGTTCAGTTTCATTTATTGTCATTGAACTGTTTGTTGATTTGGTCAATGTTGAGATTTTTGTCGCTGAGAAGGGAATATCTGTTTTGTTAAGTTCTGTCGCTCTGGTCTTCAAGTTAGCTAAATTTGGCTGCGGTTTTTGTATGAGCTTATTCCTTTCCCTTCTGATGTATTATTTAATTTGGCTTCTGACCAATCTACGGTCGGTATCAATATTGACTTTATTAATATTTTTTTTTGCTACATCGCGCCTATTTGAAATTATGAAGTCAATTTCGTTTTTTATGTCAGATGGCGACTTACAAAGTTAAAGTTAGTTTATAATAAAGTTTAGTTTTGATTCCATTTGTAACAATGGATATTCTTGGTGTGACATACTGTCTGTTTCATTTTGCTTCTAAACTATCCCCTGTGTGCAAGGAATGGCCGGGGTTACCATCCACTGGCGGCGAGGGATTCGAACGCAGGTCAGCAAGATTGCTAGACGAGAACGCTACCGCTGCACCACACAGCACCCGCAAGTACGCTCTAGTCTTTTTTCAAAAAATGTATTCATGATATTGAGTGATTGAGCCTCTGAAAAAATGCATTTGTCCCCTTTCATTTCTAGTGCCTATTCTTACTACTGTTTCTCCCTCTGTCTTTTTATCAATTTTGGCATTAAAATCTCACATGATTATCGTGAAATGGCTTATTATTCTCTCGCTGGCTAAATTAACATATTCATAGAAACTCTCTATTTCTTCCTCACTGCGGCTGCAGGTTGGAGCATAGATTTGAACAATCTTTAGGTTGTACCTATTGTTTAGTTTTATTGTTACTGAAGCCACTCTTTCACTTATATTATGGAATTTCACGATATTCTTTTCTAAACGTTTGTGAACTAAGAAACCTACCCCTAATTCCTGCTTGCTACCCTGGGATTCACCTCTCCAATAGAGCACGTGTCCATCATTTAGTATCATCTGTTCTTCACCTAGTCATCTAAGCTCACAGTCCTACAGCATACCATTTAATGAAAGAAAATTCCTCAGGTAATGTTAGTAAATCGGATTCAGTTCTCATTGTCCTTGTATTATATGTGCAAATGTTCATCAACGCCTGTTTTTAACCGGTGATTCTTAGCACCCTTTGTTCCGGAGCGATCCTGATCCGGTAAAGCCCCTCCAGCAGGGTTGTCCCTGTCTGGTGTGGGCTTATGAGCAGCAACGCACGGGCCTGCTCTTTACGCCTATCAGAAGTGCATATATGTGTGATTATATTTTATACACTCATTTTATTTATGCGAATGTGCGCCTAGTGCAGACATAGTTGTAACCCGCAAATGCCCTAAGTATTACACATATGTTCTTTTTCGTGCACATTCACATGCAAGCTTACACCTTTACATATGCTCCTATGCATATGATATGCATACATATCCCTACATTATACACAACTACACACATATCCATATATAGACATATGCTCATATCATATAAGCATACATATGTGTATATGCACCCACATGTTCGCGAACACATACTTGCTGTACAGATCCTGTGTACATACTTATGATATATATATATATATATATATATATATATATATATAGATAGATAGATAGATAGATAGATAGATATATTTATGTATATATATATTTATATATAGTATATATTGTATGAAACACACACATACATATTATATATATATATATATATATATTATATATATATATATATATATATATTATATAAATGTGTGTATCTATACTGTGTGTGTTTCTGTGTGTGTGTGTGTGTGTGTGTGTGTGTGTGTAGAATGTTAATATGTAAATTTTCAACGATTGGTGCAACAGAGATTAGATAAAATTAGATAAGATTAGATTAAGAAGCGTTGCTTTAGATGCCTCCACTCTCTCTTCTTTGGCGAAACATGTAATCAAGGCCTGGAAGCTGGTCCCCAGCCCGCATCCTACCAACACCGATAACTGCAACTGTAACTTAATCTGACCACTTATTCTTGGTCATTTAATTTCTCAATATGAGAATGGTGTTTTTACTCATCTCTTCACATCTTAGGATTTTTTTATCTGTGGCTCAAACTTTTGATTATTCCTCTCTATATAGTTTGTGTATGCGTGTATAAGTGTCATGTGTGTACACATCAAATTAATTCAAATATATAAATGCACACGTGTGTGTGTGTGTGTGTGTGTGTGTGTGTGTGTCTCTGTGTGTTATGTGTTCACATCAATTTAGTTTAGATATAGAAATATCTGTGTCTGTGTGTGTGCATGTGTGTATGTGTGTGTATGTATATCTGTCTATCTATCTATCTATATATATATATTCATATATATGTGTATATAGATGTATGTGTATATATATGTATATATTAGTGTGTGTGACAAGCTTGTAACATGTCACATGGTTTTCAAATAGTAATATTCTTTTTAAAAATATTAATATTTTTATATTTAAATCATCTGTAAATACCACCACTTGTGTATTACCTTAGTTCACTACATTACACAGGATCAGTGTAAAAGTAAACATGAAATGTGTAACGAAATCAGAGAGAGAGAGAGAGAAATGACAAACATCTCACCGCCACAGAACTTGCAAGGCAGCCATGAAGGAGCGACGTCTACTACTCGCGACATCCGTGGGGCTGCTGATCATTGTCTTTCTTCAAGTGGCGCTGGAGAAGTCCTTCAGGAGGAGCCCGCCTCCTGCCGTCCTCAAGAGTGCCGTAGAAAACCCGACGTTGAAGGACAGCTGTTTCGACTATGTGAATTTCACCGCAGAGAACGTCTGCTGCAAGATGCGGAAGTACTGTAGCAGCATGACCCCGCAACCTGAAGCTCAGCGTGTTCCCAGGTTGGGCATGCCCAGGTCCGCCGCCCTGACCGCGCTCATTGGACAGCGGGCTCCCCTCGTTCCCTGCGCGCTTACACAGCGCTCGCCTTCTTAAGCCGCGCAGGCAGCTAGCGAGATCACCAATTCACTGATCCTCCAGCAGACCAAGAGCACAGCAGCAGCACGCAAGGACTGCCCAGTCCTTAGCCGACTGGGGAGCCTCCCGGCTCCCCCGTAGAACTCCAACTTCAGCCTCCATCACCCAGCTAAACCTGTGGGCACTCACACCCACACAGTCACTCCCTAAAGAGATAAGACACCAGACTAACATAGTAGATGGCCCCTTATCCATTTACTATACTGGTGACCTCCGGAATGACCCGACAAATGGAGTGACACGTTCCGGTATATCGCTCCTTCGCTTAGCTCACTCTCTGGAGGGGGAGTACCTGTAGCAGCATGACCCCGCAACCTGAAGCTCAGCGTACTTCCCAGGTTGGGCATGCCCAGGTCCGCCGCCCTGTCCGCGCTCATTGGACAGCGGGCTCCCCTCGTTCCCTGCGTGCTTACACAGCGCTCGCCTTCTTAAGCCGCGCAGGCAGCTAGCGAGATCACCAATTCACTGATCCTCCAGCAGACCAAGAGCACAGCAGCAGCACGCAAGGACTGCCCAGTCCTTAGCCGACTGGGGAGCCTCCCGGCTCCCCCGTAGAACTCCAACATCAGTCTTCACCACCCAGCCATACCTGTGGGCACTCACACCCACACAGTCACTCCCCAAAGAGATAAGACACCAGACTAACATAGTAGATGGCCCCTTAACCATTTACTATAGTACACGGGGACGTGCTGCGCTGCGTCGAGCGGTTCAGTGCAGAGCAAAGACTACAATGCAAGTGGGTGTATTACTATCATTAGTAGTAGTAGTAGTTGCAGCAATGGATGTAGAAATAACGGTATCAGGAGCAGCAACAACAGTTGCAGAAGCAGCAGTATTAATCAGACAACGTAGTGCATGAAGCACCCTAAATAGGGTAATCTGTATATCAAGCTTATCCCTCTTCGGGGATAAGCTTAATGTACAGATTACCCTTTTCGGGTAAAGCTTAGGACAAAGAAAACGTGTGCGAAATATAGTTTAAACCGGGATCATTCAGCAAATTTTCTACTTGATTTTTTTCCATCCATGGATTTCTATGTTATTAACAATATTATTATTATCATCATCGTCATTATCATTATTATTATCATCATTATTATTGTTGTTAAAATTTTCTTCTTTTACTTCATGACATTGCTTCTAAATCCCCTTAATCTTGCTTAGTAAAGAAGTTAACACAGCTTGAAAATGTCTGGAAAAGAAACTCTTTGATAAGGAAAGGCGTGCTCATCATCTGGAAGATCTATCTGCTTACTTGGAAATCTCACAATGCTGGGATATTTTTTTCTCAAAAAAGAGAAATGCAGCATATCTATCTTGTTATCTCAATTCAACAGTTGCAATATTTATTCTTCTGTCTTTGCCGTTTTCAGTCACTTCGAAGCCTTCCTCAGTCAATACAATCTCACAAAGATTTCTCAGGCTTAATCTTTAAAAAAAAAAAAAAAATATTGCGTACACCAGGACTACTCAACCATTACTAGCAAAAGTCCAGATAGACAAATTCCAACATATGCAGAGGTCCGGAAAAATATTTTACATGTAGCCATGAAAATAAAGCCAACCTTAGAAGGTCAAATACATATGTCCGAAAGACCCCTAACTTAGCCTACAGTCAGTCGAGGAAATACACTTTGCCTGGGGTCCTGCTACAACACTCAGAAGGTCCCGCGGGCCGCCAGTTGAATAGACCTGGCGTACACTGATGCACTCGTTGTATTATCTAAAGAGTAAAGTTAAGGCTGCATATGATTTGCCGGCTAGAACAATTAATAATGTAAAGAGTGATGCAAGTGACTCTGAAGATATCACTACTTATAAACCAAATTGATAAACATGCGGTTGTCTTGATAACTGAGTGTGGTCTATTTTAAAACCTAGTTATTAGTACTGTTTGCTTTTTTTATCTCATGATAATTCCAAAGTATGTATTTTAGTTCTCATAGAAAGATAATCTATTTAGAACTGCTTTCACAATATATATATATATATATGTATATATATACGTGTGTGTGTGTGTGTGTGTGTGTGTGTGTGTGTTTATAAATTCATATATACAAATGGTTATATATGAATGTGTATGACTTTTATACATATACACACGCATATAGATATTCATATATATACACACATATAAATATTCATATATATACGTATAGTTCTATATAAATATATAAGAAACACAAACACACACACATATATATAGATAGATATAGATATAGATATATACCTATTGATATAAACGTTATATATAAGTTTATTTTAATTATATATATATAAATACATTATATATATACATGATTACATTATATATATATATAAATACATTATATATATATGTATATATATGTATGTATGTATGTATAAATATGATAAATAAAGATGACGCTTATTTGAAGATAACCTTAACAATAGTTCTATATAAATATATAAGAAACACAAACACACATATATATAGATAGAAATATATAGATAGATATATACCTATTGATATGAACGTTATATATAAGTATATATTAATCATATATATATAAATACATTATATGTATACATGTATATATATATATATATATATATATATACATGAATACATTATATATATATACATTATATATATATATAAATATATATATATATATAAATGTATGTATGTATAACTATGATAAATAAAGATGACGCTTATTTGAAGATAACCTTAAAAATGATAACTAAATCAGCAAGTTTGGGGTAATCAGCATGGATCTAGCGTCCTTTGGGGTTAGCCGCAAGATAAAGCAACCTCGCGCTCGTGGAAGCCCTGGGGCTGTGACAGAGATTCTGCCTTTTCTTCCTTTTTTCCCGATGTTAAGGCTCAAGTATTGATTATTCAGAGTACCTCAGGAGAAATCATGGGTTGGCAGAGACAACTGCTCAGGTTATTTTAATTTTTGATAAATAGCAAATCACCACTGTTGCCCGGATGTTTAAAGTCTGTCTACAAGCATGTAAAACGATGGATAGGAATGAACAATTTGTCGGTACATGGTATATAATTGCTGTATTTCGATTAAATCTTCATCAGGATGACAAACATATAGGAAACTATATGACGAACACCAGAATACCTATCGGAGATCTCACGAGATGTTTTCCGTCTTCTTTCTGAGCTTCGGTGGGAAGCTCCTGCGGTGCTTCTTGAAGGACTTGATTACACAGCTGCCATTTTGGTCAAAGAATTGAAGACATCGAATATTTTTTTGCGTTATCGTGGCTTTCACATGTCAAGACGAATTATTTTCGTAAAGCCAATTCATATGTGTCGATTTTGAAATGATCGGAGCAAATAAAACAATTTTCAGAGGAGTATGCATGTGATGAAGCAATGGAAATGTTCAGTTTGAATCTTGTAAGCAGGCGTGTCTCCAGGTGGAGGATGCCACAATGTTAAAGAGGACCTCCGCACGTCAATGCCCAACCATCCCTGACCAATGTTAAACACCTTTTCCTGAATCGCGAAATGGAGAAAACCTAACAAATGCCCGTATTCTTAACAGAAAGGCAGCAAACATCTTCCGAGCCAACTTGACCGCCTTGCCTGCAGTGACCCACATTGCCCTGGTGGGAGACTCTCACATGAGGAACCTGTTTGTGTCTGTCGTCGAGCGTATTGGCATCGAGAAACTGCAGGTCCGGATGAAGTCTGTACAGGTAGGAATAAGATTATCGTTACCAATTGCCATTACCATGATCGACTGGGCTTGTTATCAGTTAGCAGGGAATATGTTAGCAATAGTCTCAGAAATCCTAGTTAGCAACTGTATAGGTAAATTCCGCCCACTTATTATAGTTTACCTAGCCAAAGCCTTTGGTAGAATACAAAATGCACACAAACATACACGCATGTATATGTATTTGTGTGTGTGTGTGTATGTATGTTTATGTACAGCTACACAGAAAACTATCGTTAGGAGCGATGCCGAAACATTAAATAATGAACAGAACCGTATGTTACGAAAGGGTTGGTATGTTGGGGTTCGAATTGGTCTCGCTCTGATTTACAATGTATAGAATAGTTGTTCTGAATTGTGATATGATAATCTTATTCCCGAAAAGGATGGAATATGCCTTGCAATGTGCAGACAAGCCACAGGTCTATATATATATTATACATATATATATATATATATATATATTTATATTTATTACACAAATATGTACATATACATATATGTGTATATATACAAATATATATATATATATATAAATATATAAGAGTGTGTGTATGTGTGTGTGTGTGTATGTATGTATGTATGTATGTATGTATAAACACGTATGTTTACATTATATATACAGATATATAGAAATATGGAAATAAATAGATATGTGTATGTATATGTATCTGTGCATCTATCTATATTCCGTATTATAAAAAATATTTAGCAGGAACACGGATATTCCAATCCGTGCTATATAACAGAGCAATATTTTCTTGCAATTCTTTTTTTGTTTCTTTGGTGTACATTCTAGAAGTATTGCACTCGGAGAAAACACTGCCTACATAAATAGCTACAAATCGTGCACCTTGTCCACAGGAGCAGCGCACTACTGGGTGCGGAAACATCCTCCTCGCGCAGGCAACCTTTTAGAAATTCCTCACTACCCTTGCACCTCACCCAGATCTCGAAGGGCAACCCACACACACCATAGATCACCATCTTAACCAGTGGTATGCAGACATACAGACTGCCCGCAGGGCAAACTTTCCCAAAACAACATTCAAAACACTCGTACACTACAGAGAAACTCATCGTCTAAAAAACACTAAAAATACAGTACAGACACCTTTGGAAACTTGCTCAAACACAGGGACTGAACTATGCGCACGGCACAGAGAAATTCAAATGCAACAAAACACATGAGCAACCAATAATGGGAAACACTCACAAGAGAACTATGCAACAACAAGTCTTCTGGAAGTACAGGAGACTCATAGGATGGAACAGACAGACGATCACATACATGTACAACCTCAACAGACAAAAGATAGACACGGCAGAGGGGATGGAAGCTGGCCACAGGGACTTCTGGCGACAGAACTTCCAAATCTCTCCTGCTGAAAACGCAACATTCGACCCAGACATAGAAGGCAAGGTAACACAATCACTACAACAACTGCAACACCTGATTCTCCCACCACATGCAATATAACTCAACACACTCTCACCAGACAACCCTCTCTCACACCCCATCACACCAGAAGACATGACACACACACACAATGGTATTAATAAGAAAAACACATTTTCACGCCAATTCAAGGAATTGGGAAATCAGGATCAGTAACTAGGGCCATCTGTATGTAACAAATTGCACCAAAAACTACAGGGGCCAGAACATAAATCCGGGGCAAATGGGTTAAAACACACCTTGAATACAACATACACAAAACCTACACCTACAAAAACTAATGGAAAATACAGACCAATACAAACAAATTCACAGTCATACCAGTGATAAGACAACCCACCTCCAATCACAATAAACAACACAGACATACCATACACAACAGGAAAAATCAAACACTTCTCGTAACTCAAAAGCTCAAAACTCTATAAACTCTCGAATACACAGCCAGACCACTGACAGCAATCTTTAAATCACAGAAACTCAAGATGCAATTTATACAGAACAAAGCACTATATTGTATAAGCAACACCACTATATAAGACAGAATACGCTACAGAATCACCGCACAATAACTACACCAAACATACAACATAAAGCCACTGAACATACAAAGAAAGTGAACCTGGGATGACATACAACATACAGACAACACAAACTACGACATCATAGACAAACACACACACACGCACACATAGCACACAAATCACCCGTGGTGGCCACTTCCGCTCGTTAACGGAGGTCCCCCAGAACTTCTCTACCTTAGCTAAATGCTTGGGTGAGGGAAAGGCCCCCCCCCCCCCCCCCCCCCCCCGATCCATACACACACACGTGTGCGTGAGTCAAGGGATGTTTCCCGTCCGAACAGATAACTCACAACTGTATACGTTTTTCGTTTTTTTCGTTTGTGTTTACCTATTGCAATATCAATACACTAAACTCGAATCCTTCTACTCACTACCTGAGCGAAAAAGGCCTCTGGACCGTGCACACCCGTTCAGCAACGAGTGTGCCCGGGTCGAAGGATAGTTTTCATGCACAGAGAATAAACATTACTTTCCAACTTTAATCAATCAATTGAGATTTGCGAAGGTCTAGCTTCGCCCAGGCCTTCCATATATGGCCAGGCCTGTGTCAGTTTTTTTTTATGGATGTCTCAATTTGTTTTCTGACACACATTTATTGCCACAGTGCATCTCTTCACGGTCTGTTATCTCCATGATCTGCCATGCACAGTGGTAACCTAGTCTGATTCTGTGAGGAATAACTTCGGTACCTCAGAGAGTGCCAGTGGTTCATAGCCTGCGGCGTCAGAGTACAATCTGGCCGACGGGGGAGGATCTCGTTTTCTCACTGTGAAGCTGCAGGAGAAAGGTACGAGCGGCCGCAGTACACTTCTCCTTTAGGATTTTTTGGCTTGTTTGTATGATCATGGGATTTTGGGGCATACCCCTAGTCTGTCAGCAAGTTCACTCCCTCTGATGCTTATGTGCCCAGGGACCTAATTAATGATTATTATTCTACCCTGAGCAAGAATTCTTTGCGCTATGGTAAGCACAGTAGTCAGGAGGTAGATGTTGTCTTTGGTTGAGCTGTGTGTCTTGAAGACAGTCAATTGCTGCCCTCGAGTCTGTATGTATGACTACGTGTCCTTCCCTCATGATTGCAATTGCAATCATGAGGCGTTGTCTGTTACCCTCCTGGATTTTGTGGCATGCCTTGCTGCAAAGCCAGTACCAGCAGTGTGGATCCAGGGATCAACTGATCCATCCATGGCTGCAATGATCCTCTCGGCTTCTGCCTTTAGATTAGGCATGGGGTATTGATTCTTTCTCCTTGACAGGCTCATAACAGAGAACCCTATCAAGGTTTGTGCCCACGGCGGGGCTTCGATAAAGTCAGGGTGGGGGCAGTCCATGCCCTTGGCAAGTAGCTGGTCTTTGAGCTGATAGAATATCAACACCCTGGCTGTGTGAAACAGCCAGGACTTGTTTGCAAAGGGCTCGTGGTCTTGTTCTAGGTGTCTGAGTATTTTTTTGTCTTAGGCTTGTGTTCCTGAGAGCCTGGATGACCTTTGAAAGTAATTATGCTGCCATTAGATCAATTCGTGAGTCCAGGGGGAGAAAGAACCTTCATCCACTTTGGGGCACCCAGAATGATCCTGGCAGCTTCATTTGGAACTGTCTCCACTTTGTCTTTATTTATTTTCTTTGTGACAATCAGTGACAGAGGCCTGACAGCATGTACATAGAATGCTTTTAGTACTTTGTGCCTGGCTCCTATGTGTCTCCCAGTCCTTTCTCTCATGACAGACAGTCTTGCTGGACCTTCTTCTGGAAGGAGAGGGTCTGGTCAATCCTTACCCCAAGATATTGGAAGTCCATTCCCTAGATTTTCAGACTTGTGCCTTGAATATTGTGTCTCAAAGCTATGGCTTTTGATTTGGCTGCAGAGATCTTTAGTCCTGTCCTACAACATTCCTCAGATACAAGGTCTAGACAACGCTGGGCTATAATTAGGCAGTGTGGTCCAGTGGAGGTGATTGCAAGATCGTCTGCATAGGAGATGATCTTGCACCTCACTGGGAGGGGAATGTTGAGGATACAGGACATTAGGGTGTTGAATAGGGGTGGACTGAGAACCCCACCTTGTGGTGTTTCATTTTCTAGTGGCATGTGCTGTAATAGGTGACCTTGGAATCTGACTCTGGTTGTTCTGTTCCTGAAATAATCACCTATCCTATCCTCTGATTCCCTTCTGGATCAGAACCTCCTGAATAGCAAGGGGACTTGCTAATTCATAAGGATAAGTCCGATATGCGAAGCTGAGCTTCGCCCGGGCTATGCCAATGAGGGGATCCCGGCCTGTGTCGACTAATGCCGACTCGCTAACGTGTGTCAGCTGGTGCTGACTCGTCTTAGTCCTTACCCGCCGTGGTGCCCAGTCACAGCAGTAACCTCCAGGCGACAATTGCAACTTCTCGCGCCTGGGCGGGGCGCAAACCGCCGACCCCTCGGATGAGAGGCCGACACGTTACCACTGTACTAGCCCAGAGGCTTGCTTATTCAAAACCGTTCTCCAGGTCTAGGAATACTACCACTGATGTGCCAGTACTGATTGTGCTTAAGAGTGTGGCTATGCTTGTGAACCCATGGAGGTGGTCATGTGGGGGTCCCATTTTCCATTAGAGTCGGTTTAGTACCATCCTCTCGGCCGTCTTGGCCAGACAGCTAAGGAGAGAGATGGGGCGGTACTTCCCTGGCTCCTTTGATTTTAGGATGGGAACAATGATAGCCCTCTTCCAGCTCTGGGGTAGAGTGGAAGTTTCCCAGGACTTGTTGATGAGTTGCAAGAGTGCAAGTTCACCTGCCAGTCCTAGGTGGGAAATAATGGGGTACGAAATCTCATCAGAACCCAGGGCTGAGCGAGAACTGTTTTTGTAAGTTTTTCTTAGTTCCCTTGGAGAAAAGATAACATCAGAGTTATCAGGTTCAGCTCCCCTTTCTCTGATATGAGCAAGTCTGCCTGTTGTAGGAATTCTTGTCTTGCGCTCAGTTCACCTGGCAGACTGTTGCTGCTTGTTCTCGCAGAGGGTCATGATGTGTGCACCTCAGGGCTGAGTGGCTGGTAGCTTGCCTGACCCGTTGCCATAGCTCTGTAAGGGTGGTTTGGTGGTCGAAGAACTCACACCATTCCAACCACTTTCCCTGCCTGACTTTGTTGGCAGTTTCCTTGGCATCCCTGACAGCTTCCTATAGGAGGGTTAGGTTGTCAGGGGTTCTTTGACTTCGAAATTGTTTTTGGCATGTTCACTCTGGTTAACATCCTTAATCTCATTATTAAAGTACCAGGCGTCTTTATGACTCCCGGACCCAGGCCGAGTTTTAGTTATGGTCTGTGAGGCTGCCTGATTTATGGCATTTATAAGTCTGGATTCAAGTACTTCCACATTTTCACTCTGTGGGGGTTCATTGCATCTCAGACAGTGGGCCAAGGAGTTCTGAAACGTCTGCCAGTTACCTTGTCTGTTTTCCATCTTGGATTTGGTTGTGGCATTTGGGCTGGGCAAGCATCCATGAGAGTAGTTATAGTGCCATAATGGTCACTGTGACAGTCTCATCGACACACCAGCTGACTCTCTCGTCCAGAGCTGGATTGGCCAAGGTGAGGTCTAGGACCCCTCCTCTGACATGCGTTGGCTCTTGGGTATTGAGTAGAGCGATCTCAAGCACATTGGCTATGTGATAGCCAGCCACATCCGGTGCCCAGCAGGAAGCGAGGTTAGGGTGGTGTGCATTGAAGTCTCCCTCTATGATCGCTTGGTCATGTGCGGCAGTAGCACAGACCTGGCTGACATTTAATCTTCTACAGTGTGGCCTGCTGTACACATTGTACAGTTTGAGGGGGCCCCCTGGCCAGGTGAATCTCAACAGCAAAAGATTCAACATCGTCTCCACAGTGCGGTGCATCGGCTATACCAGAACAGGGAATTGTTGCTCTGACAAGGGTGATCAAGCCTCTCTTGCCAGCTGTGTGTGGTAGCATGAAAACAGTCTGCTCAGTTCACCTGGCAGACTGTTGCTGCTTGTTCTCGCAGAGGGTCATGATGTGTGCACCTCAGGGCTTAGTGGCTGGTAGCTTGCCTGACCCTTGCCATAGCTCTGTAAGGGTAGTTTGGTGGTCGAAGGACTCACACCATTCCAACCACTTTTCCTGCCTGACTTTGTTGGCAGTTTCCTTGGCATCCCTGACAGCTTCCTATAGGAGGGTTAGGTTGTCAGGGGTTCTTTGCCTTCGGAATTGTTTTTGGCATGTTCACTCTAATAACGAGATTAAGGATGTTAACCACAAAGTACCAGGCGTCTTTATGACTCCCGGACCCAGGCCGAGTTTTAATTATGGTCTGTGAGGCTGCTTGATTTATGGCATTGATAAGTCTAGATTCAAGTACTTCCACATTTTCACTCTGTGGGGGTTCATTGCATCTCAGACAGTGGGCCAAGGAGTTCTGAAACGTCTGCCAGATGCCTTGTCTGTTTTCCATCTTGGAATTGGTTGTGGCATTTGGGCTGGGCCAGCATCCATGAGAGTAGTTATAGTGCCATAATGGTCACTTGTGACAGTCTCATTGACACACCAGCTGATTCTCTCCACCAGAGCTGGATTGGCCAAGGTGAGGTCAAGGACCCCTCCTCTGACATGCGTTGGCTCTTGGCACTAAGTATGCTTTTGTTGTGTGTCATGATGTTACTTGGTATTAGTTACATCAGAGACGTCATTATATTCAGATTAAGAGGTGTCGAAGTCTGACATCATGGCGACCATGACTGCCTTCTCTGCCTCTTCCGTCGACCTCCCCAAGGCTGTTGCTACTGCAGTGACTACAGCAGTAAACAGGAGAGTCTCTTGGGAAGGTTTTTGTAGTGCTCTTTGAACCTTTATTCCTCTGGTCTTTTTCTGCACTTTTCGGATACCCGGAAACTCCTTTTTATTGGAGATATCCGGTGTCGGCTGGGGAGCGTCTTCCTTCCTCTCAGGAGGTCGGGAAGCCTTTTCTCTTTTGTTCTGTCCCCATGCATAGGTGCCTGGGGGAGCAGGAACAAAGTCTGATCATTTTAAAGCAACATCTTGTCTCTTGAGGGCCGCCTCCTTCCTGACAGTTGTGTTAACTATTGAGTCCCTTTGTTCTTCCGTGTATGCCTTAAGTATACCTCGGTGTAAAGTGCCTTGCTGCAGACACCACATTTGGGCTTGGCTGTGCAGCCAGCCTGGTGGTGACTGTATTTTGGGCATTTAAAGCACTGAAGTGGCTCAGGCACACAAGTTCTTAAGTTGTAGGTGCCCCAGTTACCCAGATCAAGGTTGGGGCTCCTTTCAAAATCACAAGGACTTGCCTGGTTGGAGTCTTCCCTTTCGACATTCGGGATGTCAAAATGTGATCAGTTCCACATCATACAAAACTGAGAAGCCAAGTAGCACTATCATTGAGATTCAGTGGTAAGAGACACACTTTCCGCCCATCTTTAAGCTCCTTCGTATCCTGCAGGATATTCAGGGTAGCTTGGTCTTTGGGCACAATAATCATGCCCTGGTCTCTGGCAATCCGGATTGACAACCGGATTTTTCTCTGCATCTCCATTGCTCTGACCAGTTGGTAGGCATTGCCGAAGCCTTCAGGTTTAGAGGGAACCTTGAACTGTGGGAAACACGTAGGGGGTCTAGACTCTCCCTCAGAATCTGTCTCCGGCCTTGGTCGTTTCGGTCCACCCTTTGGGCTTTGGGCTTTGGTCATGGGAGCAGCAGCTGTTTTGGCTGGTTCAGCTTGTGCTCCTATCTCGGACAGGGAGGACATCTGAGGGGAACTCAGGGGCCTTCCTGGCTTGACTGCAGGCCTGGAGAGGCCAGCGCGATAATCCATCTGCTGGAC
>NC_061837.1:197500-210000 GCF_019202785.1 Penaeus chinensis
ACGTGCACGGTCCGGAGGCTCTTTCTTTGCCCTGACATGGTCTGAGGTTTAATAGAAGTTGGATGGTAGTCCTGCCCCAGGAACCGCCTTGAAAAGTACAATTCCTCTCCTCCCTCACTCTGGTGAAACAGTCTTTAGGTGGCTGTTTCAGAGGGATGAAGGGAGGACCGCCCTGAAAAGGTGCAGGACCTCTCTTCCCTCACTGAGGTGAAACAGCCTTTGGGTGGCTGTTTCAGTGGGAAGAGGGAATCACCTTGAACAGGGGCAGGGCCTCTCTTCCCTCACTTAGGTGAAACAACCTTTGGGTGGTTATTTCAGAGGGATGAATGAACAGACTTGATAAGGTGTAAGACCTCCCTGTCCTCACTGAGGTGAAGCAGCCTTTGGGTGGTTGTTTCAGAGGGATGAGCAAAGGGTTTCAAACAATGATGTCTATCTTGTAGGTGGAAGGGCATTCCCTCTGGTCTCTCCCCATGGGTTCACACCTACCCACATGTTTGCTGTGCGTGGCAGCCTTGTGCGCTGTGGAGACGGAAGTCCTGGAGGTTGAGCGATGCCGTGCATGAGTATACCCTGCGGCTAGCAACACGTCTCTTTGGTCCCTTATTCCTTTGGGAAGCTAGGGTCAAGCAGTCAGGCTGCCGTTGGCACTCACTGGTCCGTGAGTGCCGTTAGAATGGCTATTGGCTACATATATCCTCTCTGCACACCTGTAGCTGTTAGACATTGGCTCTAACATTCAGCTTCCCCTTGTTGGACTCCGTGGTGGGTAGGGTTGTGAGAAGATGAAGAAGCTGTCCACTACATGGAAAATCAAGCCCAAAATCTCCCACAAAAAGAGATCAAAGTTGACGACCCATGCAAGGCCCAGACCAAGGAAGTCGCTTTGAAGCCATACATGGCTTCAGGTGGCAAAAGAAAATCCAAGGCACCAGATAATTGTCAGACCTGCTGCCAAAATGGACAAGACTGAGAAACCATTAGCCACAAACATGTCTGTCCATCGAATTGTCCAGCAGATGGATTATCGCGCTGGCCTCTCCAGGCCTGCAGCCAAGTCAGGAAGGCCCCTGAGTTCCCCTCAGATGTCCTCCCTGTCCGAGATAGGAGCACAAGCTGAACCAGCCAAAACAGCTGCTGCTCCCATGACCAAAGCCCAAAGCCCAAAGGGTGGACCGAAACGACCAAGGGAGTCTAGACCCCCTACGTGTTTCCCACAGTTCAAGGTTCCCTCTAAACCTGAAGGCTTCGGCAATGCCTACCAACTGGTCAGAGCAATGGAGATGCAGAGAAAAATCTGGTTGTCAATCCGGATTGCCAGAGTCCAGGGCATGATTATTGTGCCCAAAGACCAAGCTACCCTGAATATCCTGCAGGATACGAAGGAGCTTAAAGATGGGCGGAAAGTGTGTCTCTTACCACTGAATCCCAACGATAGTGCTACTTGGCTTCTCAGTTTTGTATGATGTGAAACTGATCACATTTCGACATCCCAAATGTCGAAAGGGAAGACTCCAACCAGGCAAGTCCTGGTGATCTTGAAAGGAGCCCCAACCACTACCCTTGATCTGGGTAACTGGGGCACCTACAACTTAAGAACTTAAGTGCCTGAGCCACTTCAGTGCTTTAAATGCCCAAAATACAGTCACCACCAGACTGGCTGCACAGCCAAGCCCAAATGTGGTGTCTGCAGCAAGGCACTTTACACCGAGGTATACTTAAGGCATACACGGAAGAACAAAGGGACTCAATAGTTAACACAACTGTCAGGAAGGAGGCGGCCCTCAAGAGACAAGATGTTGCTTTAAAATGATCAGACTTTGTTCCTGCTCCCCCAGGCACCTATGCATGGGGACAGAACAAAAGAGAAAAGGCTTCCCGACCTCCTGAGAGGAAGGAAGACGCTCCCCAGCCGACACCGGATATCTCCAATAAAAAGGAGTTTCCGGGTATCCGAAAAGTGCAGAAAAAGACCAGAGGAATAAAGGTTCAAAGAGCACTACAAAAACCTTCCCAAGAGACGATAATCTCCTCTTTGATGAGGAAGATATGACTCTCCTGTTTACTGCTGTAGTCACTGCAGTAGCAACAGCCTTGGGGAGGTCGACGGAAGAGGCAGAGAAGGCAGTCATGGTCGCCATGATGTCAGACTTCGACACCTCTTAATCTGAATATAATGACGTCTCTGATGTAACTAATACCAAGTAACATCATGACACACAATCTAAGCATACTGCAGTGGAACATCAATTGCTTCTACTAAAAAAATGCTATCCTCCACGCAATAGTGAGATCAAGGAACATGACATTCTCATGCTCCAGGAGACATTAATAGTGGAGACTTTTCGCTTATCAGGGTATCATGTTTTCATGCTACCACACACAGTTGGCAAGAGAGGCTTGATCACCCTTGTCAGAGCAACAATTCCCTGTTCTGGTATAGCCGATGCACCGCATTGTGGAGACGATGTTGAATCTCTTGCTGTTGAGATTCACCTGGCCAGGGGGCCCCTTCAAACTGTACAGCAGGCCACACTGTAGAAGATTAAACATCAGCTAGGTCTGTGCTACTGCAGCACATGACCAAGTGATCATAGAGGGAGACTTCAATGCACACCACCCTAACCTCGCTTCCTGCTGGGCACCGGATGTGGCTGGCTATCACATAGCCAATGTGCTTGAGATCGCTCTTCTCAATACCCAAGAGCCAACACATGTCAGAGGAGGGGTCCTAGACCTCAACTTGGCCAATTCAGCTCTGGTGGAGAGAATCAGCTGGTGTGTCGATGAGACTGTCACAAGTGACCATTATGGCACTATAACTACTCTCATGGATGCTTGCCCAGCCCAAATGCCACAACCAAATCCAAGATGGAAAACAGACAAGGCAACTGGCAGACGTTTCAGAACTCCTTGGCCCACCGTCTGAGATGCAATGAACCCCCACAGAGTGAAAATGTGGAAGTACTTGAATCCAGACTTATAAATGCCATAAATCAAGCAGCCTCACAGACCATAACTAAAACTCGGCCTGGGTCCGGGAGTCATAGAGACGCCTGGTACTTTAATAAGGAGATTAAGGATGTTAACCACAGAGTGAACATGCCAAAAACAATTCCGAAGGCAAAGAACCCCTGACAACCTAACCCTCCTATAGGAAGCTGTCAGGGATGCCAAGGAAACTGCCAACAAAGTCAGGCAGGAAAAGTGGTTGGAATGGTGTGAGTCCTTCGACCACCAAACCACCCTTACAGAGCTATGGCAACGGGTCAGGCAAGCTACCAGCCACTCAGCCCTGAGGTGCACACATCATGACCCTCTGCGAGAACAAGCAGCAACAGTCTGCCAGGTGAACTGAGCGCAAGACAAGAATGCCTACAAGCAGGCAGACTTGCTCATATCAGAGAAAGGGGAGCTGAACCTGATAACTCTGATGTTATCT
Source organism: Penaeus chinensis (assembly GCF_019202785.1). NCBI lineage: Eukaryota > Metazoa > Arthropoda > Malacostraca > Decapoda > Penaeidae > Penaeus > Penaeus chinensis. Next base: position 200,943 of record NC_061837.1, read on the forward strand.
TTTTCCTAAGGGAACTAAGAAAAACCTACAAAAACAGTTCTCGCTCAGCCCTGGGTTCTGATAAGATTTCGTACCCCATTATTTCCCACCTAGGCCTGGCAGGTGAACTTGCACTCTTGCAACTCATCAACAAGTCCTGGGAAACTTCCACTCTACCCCAGAGCTGAAAGAGGGCTACCATAGTTCCCATTCCAAAATCAATGGAGCCAGGGAAGTACCACCCCATCTCTCTCTTTAGCTGTCTGGCCAAGACGGCCGAGAGGATGGTACTAAACCGACTCCAATGGAAAATGGGACCCCCACATGAACACCTCCATGGGTTCACAAGCATAGCCACACTCTTAAGCACAATCAGTACTGGCACATCAGTGGTAGTATTCCTAGACCTGGAGAAGGGTTTTGAATTAGCAAGCCTCCGGGCTAGTACAGGGATAACGTGTCGGCCTCTCATCCGAGGGGTCGGCGGCGCGAGAAGTTGCAATTGTCGCCTGGAGGTTACTGCTGTGACTGGGCACCACGGCGGGTAAGGACTAAGACGAGTCAGCACCAGCTGACACACGTTAGCGAGTCGGCATTAGTCGACACAGGCCGGGCTCCCCTCATTGGCATAGCCCGGGCGAAGCTCAGCTTCGCATATCAGACTTATCCTTATGAATTAGCCAGTCCCCTTGCCATTCAGGAGACCCTGATCCAGAAGGGAATCAGAGAATAGGATAGGTGATTATTTCAGGAACAGAACAGCCAGAGTCAGATTCCAAGGTCACCTATTACAGCACATGCCACTAGAAAATGAAACACCACAAGGTGGGGTTCTCAGTCCACCCATATTCAACACCCTAATTAAAGCCCAGCGTTCTCAGGACCTTGTATCTGGGGAGTGTTGTAGGACAGGACTAAAGATCTCTGCAGCCAAATCAAAAGCCATAGCTTTGAGACACAATGTTCAAGGCACAGGTTCTCAGAAACACTAGCCTAAGACAAAAAATACTCAGACACCTAGAACAAGACCACGAGCCCTTTGCAAACAAGTCCTGGCTGTCTCACACAGCCAGGGTGTTGATATACTATCAGCTCAAAGACCAGCTTCTTGCCAAGGGCCCCCCTAACGGAAGCCGCCTTGCCGCGGTGGGGGGGGCTTGAGGTCCCAATGAACTGGTGAGCCGGACCAGAGGGCTACCCATACTGGAGGGGTCACTAGTGAGGGATGAGACAAAATGGCTTCCTAGTGCACCAAGGCCTATGAGAGGGGATGGTGCACCCACCCCTGGTTCATTCCATCTTGGGCCAGGGAGAACTCTCCCACGTGTCTTTGCCGTGCGTGGCGTCCCGTATTATCAGGAGACAGGAGTCCTGGAGGTTGAGCGATGCGAGCAACACACCTCTTTGGTCCTCTATTCTGGTTAGACGGGTGGCTTGATCAAGGCCCGGTCAAGTCAATCGGCTGGTCAAATATGGCTAGGGTCAAGCAGGCACTGTCCAGTCAGGTAGCGCACAGGTCCCGAGACTACCATCAGCACTGTAATAGTGATTGCGTATATTTCCTCACTACCCCTGTGGCTGTTGGGAGTCCCGACTATAGCTTCCCCTCGTTGGACTCCATGGTGGGTGGGGGGGTGAGGAAATGAAGATTTATAATTTGTATGATTTCTGCAAATTTACTAAGAACTTGCTCTCTCCCTGACGACCTTCGCAATCCCCCGGCCAATCCATCTAGAACATCACATATTGTCACTCTGGAACCTTACTAGATTCCAAAGGGCAAGAATGGGAATCGTAATGGTTCCCGAGCTCCCAAACCAGGTAAGGTGAAAAGTCCTCCTCAATCCATTAAGGAAATCTTACCTGGTAAATACGAAAGTGTATCATATAGTAAATTTCTATTAGTGAAGACCATTGATGGCATATCTATCATGGATCTTGATATTTTTGAAGTACATCGGATCAGTGTAGGGGAATTGTCTTTTCCCGAGACCTGATGAGGTATTCTGAGGAGAAACTGTTAGAAGAACTAAAGAATTATAATGTAGTGGCAGTAAAACGTTTAAAGAAGAAAGTTGATGGTTTAGAACAGTCGACACCAGCTCTTCTTCTAACTTTTGAATCGTTAGTCCAACCTGAATCAGTTAAATTGGCATGGTGCCACCTCAAGGTAAAGCCATATGTGCCAAACCCTATGCGGTGCTTCCACTGCCAGGGTTATGGGCATGGAGCCAACACTTGCCGTTTTAAGGAAAATGGACAACCAAGGGTATGTGTGAAATGTGGTACAACAGGTCATCAAGGAGATGATAACTGTCCAGGTCCAATATGCTGTTACCACTGCAAAGAAGATCATGAAGCTTCTTCTAAGCAATGTAAAAGGTACAAGTTTGAAAAAGAAGTATTGGTAATAAGGAGCAAGGAGAAAGTTAGTTTTGCAGAAGCAAAGCAATGTGCTCGTGTGCTGTTTGCACAGCCGGGTAAGTCTTTTGCCTCAGTTCTAGCCCATCCTCCTTCCCGCCATCCCTTACCCTCCAATACTTCTAACACCACACACACTGCCACTACCTTTAAACCTCAGTCCGCAAATGCTGAAAGTGCCTCTGGTGAGTTGCACCAGAAACGGAGTAGGTCTCTGGAGCCATCAGTTAAGGCTTCAGAGGCCTCAACGGTGACAGCTTCAGCTGCCACCACATCCACGGGGGCCTCTGCTGCTAGGCAGAATCCCCCTGAAGTAAAGGCTCAGGTACGCCATTTGCACAGGCAGAGGAATCCTGAGCCTGTTCAAAAGACTCTTCATAGAGTCGGGTCTTTGGAGCCACCAGGCAGGGCTCCTGAAGCTACCACATCCACAGGGGCCTCCGCTGCTAGACAGAATGCTCCTGAACCGAAGGCTCAGGTCCGTCCTTTGCCCAAGCAAAGAAATTCTGAGCCTGTCCAAAGGAAGCCAGTGGAAACTAGTTCCACAGTTAGACAACCCATTAAAAGGTACTCCAAAGATGCTGGAAAGGGACAGCCTAAAGGTGTGGGGCGGGCCTTAACCACAGGTGCTGCCAAACACCTTATGAAGTAGTTTGTTAACCTGAAGAACTGGATACCCTAATCCAATGGAATTGTCAGGGAATTCATGCAAAATGGGAAGAACTGCAACATCTGATAGCTTCATGTAATCCAGTTTGTGTATGCCTACAAGAGATTATGATCAGGGAAAATCGTCCAATTTCCCTGAAAGGATTCAAAGTTCAAGCCCATTATGGGACCTTTGATAATGGACCTCATGGAGGAGTAGCAGTGATGGTACGTCAGGATACTCCCTTCCAGGCCATCCACCTGCAGACGACACTGCAGGTGAAGGCTGTGAGAATAGGCTTGACACGACCTTACACTGTTGCATCCATCTACCTCCCTCCACATAATCTCAACATAGATGACTTGGAAGATTTACTTGGGCAGTTGCCTCATTCATTTCTACTCTTGGGAGACTTCAATGGTCGACATCACCTCTGGGGAGACACTTTGTGCAACCCTCGAGGAAGGGCCTTGGAGTTCTTGTTCTCAAGAGTAGATGCAGTTTTCCTGAACAGTGATGCACCCACACATTTCCAAATTCTGCTCTGAAAATAGATGGTATAATCCTGACAGACAAAACAGATGTTGCAAATGAGCTGGCAAAATCCATGGCAGAGATCTCTGGAGCATCTTACACTGCTCGATTCTCCACTCTTCGGGCTGAACAGGAACGACACACAGTGTCGTTCTTCAGTAGCACTGCAGCAGAACTTCCATACAACTTTCCATTTTTGCGTAAGGAGATGGACTCTGCTTTGCAGCTCTGCCGTAAGACTGCCCCAGGAAATGACGATATTCCATACCAAATGATATCTCAATTACCGGAGAGTTTCCAAACGTTCCTGTTGGATCTATTCAATAGGATCTATAGTGAGGGCACAGTGTCATCCACATGGAAAGAAGCTATAATCATTCCTGTCCCTAAACCTGGCAAGGATGCTTCTATACAAGGGAATTATAGACTAATTTCTCTTACCAGCTGCATATGCAAGTTGATGGAGAAAATGGTAAACTTCAGGTTGACATGGCTGCTAGAAAAGGAAAACGTACTGACTCCATATCAGTATGGGTTCAGAAAACTGAGATCGACCACAGATGCACTTGTTAGGATGGAAACTGCAATACAGAATTCCTTCACACAGCGACGTCATATGTTAGCAGTCTTCTTTGACCTTGAAAAGGCTTATGATACTACTTGGAAGCATGGCATACTCATGAAGCTGTATGACATTGGTTTAAGAGGAGCATTGCCTACCTTCATACAAAGCTTCCTTGCTGACAGGAAGTTTAGAGTGAGGGTGGGAAACAGCTTCTCTAACCTGGAAGACCAGCTAGAAGGGGTCCCACAAGGGAATGTCTTAAGTGTGACCCTGTTTGCCATTGCTATAAATGACATCGTAAAGGTCGTTCCAAGTGCTGTCTCATGTAGTCTGTATGTGGATGACTTTACACTTTACTGCTCAGGAGGAAGCTTACAGGATGTACAAGGGCACATGCAGACTGCAATAAATCAGGTTGTGCAATGGGCAACATACCATGGATTCAAATTTTCTCCAAGCAAGACCATGGCTATGCATTTCCACAAACGGGAAAAGTTCCATCCTTCCCTCTATTTAGGAGCAATCCCACTGCATTTTGTCCAAGAGGTAAAGTACTTGGGTCTAATTTTTGACTCAAGGCTTACATGGGTGCCTCACATTAAACAGTTAAAGGTGAAAGCTACAAAAGCGCTTAGTATTTTGCGGGTTCTTTCACACCTATCTTGGGGTGCAGACCGCACAACGCTTCTGCGGCTTTACCGAGCGCTTATTCGTAATAAAATTGACTATGTATGTGAGGCTTATTCATCTGCAACTCCCACTGTTCTCCGGATGTTGGACTCGGTTCATAATGAAGCTCTGAGAATCTGTATAGGGGCTTTCAGGTCTTCACCTGTGGAGTCCCTGTATGCTGAGAGAGGAGAACCACCTCTTTCATTACACAGGAACTACATGAACCTGATTTACTACACGAGACTACAAAGGATTCCGGGATCTCCTACATCCAGATTGGTTTTCAACCCCCTTGAAGATAGCCGATCCTATGGTAGGAGAATGAGGAATCTGGTGGAAGATCTTAATTTAAATCTCACAAAGGTTCTGGCTGTTGGAACTTCCCAAGTCCCCCCTTGGACTAATCAAGTCGAGCTCGATTTGGTCGGAATCGGGAAAGGGGAGAGATCCGAAGCCGAAGTCAGAGAGATATTTCTTCAACACACTTCTAAGTACCAAGGATCATATGCAATATATACAGATGGTTCGAAATCTGAAAATGGTGTGGGCTTTGCAGCAGTGAGCAGAAGGAAGACTGTATCTGGCAGTCTTTCTCGATCAGCCTCGATTTTCACTGCAGAGTTACATGCCATCCTTGCAGCAGTCAAGATGACTAGAGATCTTACAAACCATTCCGTTGTAATATATTGTGACTCTCGTAGTGCCCTGCAAGCAATCAAGAACTTAAACTCGTCACATCCAGTGGTGAGGGAGGTTCAAGATTGGCTTGCACTGATGTCAGCACGTAAAAAGATAACTCTGTGTTGGGTGCCAGCACATGTTGGTATCAGTGGGAATGAACGAGCTGATCAGAAGGCCAAGGCAGCTGCAACTCAGCCCTGTGATGCTCGTTTTCCTCTCCCATACACTGACTTGAAACCCAGCATCAGGAGTTGTCTCCGTGATAAATGGAGGGAACAATGGAGGCATACCTCTAGAAATAAACTGCGAGAGATTAGAGATGACCTTGGCAGTTGAGTGACCAGCATCCACCCTAACCGACAAGTAGAAGTTGTAATAACAAGGCTGAGAATCGGGCACACAAGACTGACTCATGGGCCGATGATGGCTAAAAGTGAAGCACGCTGTGAGGAATGCCAAGAGCCATTAACGGTCGCACATGTAATGGAAAGATGTGCAACATTCTCGGACCAAAGAGGAAGGTACTTGCCTCCCCCATATACACAAAAAAAATGTATTGGGGGAGGACTGTAACATAGAAGGTCTGATTAGTTTCCTTAGGGAAACAAATATTTTCAATAAAATTTAGTTATGCATAATGTTTATGCAATAGTTTTTTTAGACATTTAGAGCATGATATTTATTCTTCGATTTTTAATATAATATTTATTGTTATTTATGACATTTATTGATAGAGTTTTAACGTTTTAAATATTTTTGTTTTTATTTTTTTTTTAGTCTAACAAGGTGTTCGCCGTTAATGACCTTAGCTGTTGACGCGGCAGATAATTTAAAATAATATAATCTAATCTTGCCAAGGGCATGGACTGCCCCCACCCTGACTTTATCGAAGCCCCGCCGTGGGCACAAACCTTGATAGGGTTCTCTGTTATGAGCCTGTCAAGGAGAAAGAATCAATACCCCATGCCTAATCTAAAGGCAGAAGCCGAGAGGGTCATTGCAGCCATGGATGGATCGGTTGATCCCTGGATCCACACTGCTGGTACTGGCTTTGCAGCAAGGGATGCCACAAAATCCATGAGAGTAACAGACAACGCCTACTTGCTACAGGCAGAGGCAATTGCAATCATGGGAGCTATAACCCACGCATCCCTGAGGGAAGGACACGTGGTCATATATACAGACTCGAGGGCAGCCATTGACTGTCTTCAGGACACACAGCTCAACCAAAGACAACATCTACCTCCTGACTACTGTGCTTACCATAGCGCAGAGGATTCTTGCTCAGGGTAGAATAATAATCATTAAATGGGTCCCTGGCCACATAAGCATCAGAGGGAGTGAACTTGCTGACAGACTAGGGGTATGCCCCAAAATCAAATGATCATACAACCAAGCCGAAAAATCCTAAAGGAGAAGTGTACTGCGGCCGCTCGTACCTTTCTCCTGCAGCTTCACAGTGAGAAAACAAGATCCTCCCCCGTCGGTCAGATTGTACTCTGACGCCGCAGGCCATGAACCACTGGCACTCCCTGAGGTACCGAAGTTATTCCTCACAGAATCAGACTAGGTTACCGCTGTGCATGGCAGATCATGGAGATAACAGACCGTGAAGAGATGCATTGTGGCAATATATGTGTGTCAGAGAACAAAATGAGACATCCATAAAAAAAAAACTGACACAGGCCTGGCCATATATGGAAGGCCTGGGCGAAGCTAGACCTTCGCAAATCTCAATTGATTGATTGAAGTTGGATAGTAATGTTTACTCTCTGTGCATGAAAACCATCCTTCGACCCGGGCACACTCGTTGCTAAACGGGTGTGCACGGACCAGAGGCCTTTTTCGCTCAGGTAGTGAGTAGAAGGATTCGAGTTTAGTGTATTGATATTGCAATATCAATACAAACGAAAAAACGAAAAACGTATACAGTTGTGAGTTATCTGTTCGGACGGGAAACATCCCTTGACTCACGCACACGTGTGTGTGTATGGATCGGGGGGCCTTTCCCTCACCCAAGTATTTAGCTCAGGTAGAGAAGTTCTGGGGGACCTCCGTTAACGAGCGGGAGTGTCCTGGGCCACCACGGGTGATTTGTGTGCTGTGTGTGCGTGTGTGTGTGTTTGTCTATGATGTAGTTTGTGTTGTCTGTATGTTGTATGTCATCCCAGGTTCACTTACTTTGTATGTTCAGTGGCTTTATGTTGTATGTTTGGTGTAGTTATTGTGCGGTGATTCTGTAGCGTATTCTGTCTTATATAGTGGTGTTGCTTATACAATATAGTGCTTTGTTCTGTATAAATTGCATCTTGAGTTTCTGTGATTTAAAGATTGCTGTCAGTGGTCTGGCTGTGTATTCGAGAGTTTATAGAGTTTTGAGCTTTTGAGTTACGAGAAGTGTTTGATTTTTCCTGTTGTGTATGGTATGTCTGTGTTGTTTATTGTGATTGGAGGTGGGTTGTCTTATCACTGGTATGACTGTGAATTTGTTTGTGTTGGTCTGTATTTTCCATTAGTTTTTGTAGGTGTAGGTTTTGTGTATGTTGTATTCAAGGTGTGTTTTAACCCATTTGCCCCGGATTAATGTTCTGGCCCCTGTAGTTTTTGGTGCATTTTGTTACATACAGATGGCCCTAGTTACTGATCTTGATTTCCCAATTCCTTGAATTGGCGTGAAAATGTGTTTTTCTTATTAATACCACTGTGTGTGTGTGTGCCATGTCTTCTGGTGTGATGGGGTGTGAGAGAGGGTTGTCTGGTGAGAGTGTGTTGAGTTATATTGCATGTGGTGGGAGAATCAGGTGTTGCAGTTGTTGTAGTGATTGTGTTACCTTGCCTTCTATGTCTGGGTCGAATGTTGCGTTTTAAGCAGGAGAGATTTGGAAGTTCTGTCGCCAGAAGTCTCTGTGGTCAGCTTCCATCCCCTCTGCCGTGTCTATCTTTTGTCTGTTGAGGTTGTACATGTATGTGATCGTCTGTCTGTTCGATCCTATGAGTCTCCTGTACTTCCAGAAGACTTGTTGCATAGTTCTCTTGTGAGTGTTTCCCATTATTGGTTGCTCATGTGTTTTGTTGTATTTGAATTTCTCTGTGCCGTACGCATAGTTCAGTCCTGTGCTTGAGCAAGTTTCCAAAGGTGTCTGTACTGTATTTTTAGTGTTTTTTAGACGATGAGTTTCTCTGTAGTGTACGAGTGTTTTGAATGTTGTTTTGGGAAAGTTTGCCCTGCGGGCAGTCTGTATGTCTGCATACCACTGGTTAAGATGGTGATCTATGGTGTGTGTGGGATGCCTTCGAGATCTGGGTGAGGTGCAAGGGTAGTGAGGAATTTCCTAAAAGGTTCCCTGCGCGAGGAGGATGTTTCCGCACCCAGTAGTGCGCTGCTCCTGTGGACAAGGTGCACGATTTGTAGCTATTTATGTAGGCAGTGTTTTCTCCGAGTGCAATACTTTTAGAATGTACACCAAAGAAACAAAAAAAGAATTGCAAGAAAATATTGCTCTGTTATATAACGTATTCCAATCCGTGTTCCTAATAGATATTTTTTTTTTTTATAA
>NC_061837.1:215000-227106 GCF_019202785.1 Penaeus chinensis
AGCTGTGTTAACTTCTTTACTAAGCAAGATGTCATGAAGTAAAATAAGAAAAAATTAACAACAATAATAATAATGATAATAATAATGATGACAATGATGATAATAATAATATTGTTAATAACATAGAAATCCATGGATGGAAAAAAAAATCAAGTAGAAAATTTACTGAATGATCCCGGTTTAAACTATATTTCACACACGTTTTCTTTGTCCTAAGCTTTACCCGAAAAGGGTAATCTGTACATTAAGCTTATCCCCGAAGACAGATAAGCTTAATGTACAGATTACCCTATATAGGGTGGTTCATGCACTACGTTGCCTGACTAATGCTGCTGCTTCTGCAACTGCTGTTTCTGCTCCTGATACCATTATTTCTACATCCATTGCTACTGTAGTGACCCATACCTAGCCAGACAGCGCCGGGGCGCTGAGAATACTAGTCTCCCCTGAAGAGCCTAGTTACCCGCGAAGAATCACGTGGAGGATGTTACGTCTTCCTTTTATTAATTGTTTATGTAATTTTATGTGTTTTCGTGGATAGAATTTTACTTTATATGTAATTTTATCTTTGTTTTTTAAGGGAAACATAGCCATTTTCTTTTACTCTTTGTATACGCACTCTTTTAAAAGCTGGGGTAAAAGCTTGCCTAGCTCTTTTAACTTGGATTAAAGATTTAACTAATAAATAACTTTCATAGGGAGTAAGGGTTTGTAACCCCAAGCTTACAGTCGAGCAAACCACTTTTCTTTTGCGCACACATGCCACGCCATCTAGGGAGGGGGAAGTTAGTTAGCTCGTTCCCGGGGCTAGTTACTAGCCTACTAATTAAATCCTTGGTGGGGAGTCGGCTATATTAGCCCGGGAACTGAGCAGTAGGGGAAGGGGTTATTGGTTGTAACGTCCTCAGAGCGGCCGATGTATACCCGGCGGAAGCTAAAGACGTTGGTTGCTTGTGATTTCCCCTGCGGTCATAAGGACGAGGTTCCTAAAGGCAGTAAGGTGAGGTATTTAAGTTTTCACCATTTATAATAGAAACAGAGTGCATCTTTTTTATTATGTTTAGGTTCTGGTTCCTAGCGTCCATTTTTAGTGTTTTACGTCATTTTGGTGCTTTACCAGTTTTTACATGTTTTAATGTTTAGTGTTTAAATATGTTTTTGTTTTACCAGTTTTACACCTTTGTTTTAAATAAATGTTTTAGAATTCGTGAGTTAAATTCCTTTTATACTTTAACCCTTTAAAGAGACAAATGATACCATAGCTTGGCTGCCTGTGGCAAGCAATTGACAACCTTTTATCAGCCCTTACGGCTGACACGCACTCCCCTCGGGATTTAACACGCTTACCAGGCCAACTCTTATGGATCAACTACTACTACTACTAATGATAGTAATACACCCACTTGCGTTGTAGTCTTTGCTCTGCACTGAACCCCTCGACGCAGCGCAGCACGTCCCCCGCCGTGTACTTCCGCATCTTGCAGCAGACGTTCTCTGCGGTGAAATTCACGTAGTCGAAACAGCTTTCCTTCAACGTCGGGTTTTCTACGGCACTCTTGAGGACAGCAGGAGGCGGGCTCCTCCTAAAGGACTTCTCCAGCGCCACGCGAAGAAAGACAATGATCAGCAGCCCCGCGGATGTCGCGAGTAGTAGACGTCGCTCCTTCATGGCTGCCTTGCAAGTTCTGTGGCGGTGAGATGTTTGTCATTTCTCTCTCTCTCTCTCTGATTTCGTTACACATTTCATGTTTACTTTTACACTGATCCTGTGTAATGTAGTGAACTTAGCTTAGTGGTGGTATTTAAATATGAAAATATTAATATTTTTAAATAAAACATTACTATTTGAAAATCCTTGACATGTTACAAGCTTGTCACACACACTAATATATACATATATATACATACATATATAAATATATATATAGATAGATATACATACACACACATACACACACACACGCACACACAGACACAACACGCACGCACATATGTGTATTTATATATTTAAACTAAATTGATGTGAACACATAACACACACAGACATAGACATACGCACACACGTGTGCATATATATATTTAAATTAATTTGATGTGTACACACATGACACTTATACACGCATACACAAACTATATTGAGACGGACAATCAAAAGTTTGAGCCACAGATAACAGAAAACCTAAGATGCGAAGAGATGAGTAAAAACATCATTCATATATTGAGAAATTAAAAGTTACAGTTGCAGTTATCAGTGTTGGCAGGATGCGGGCCGGGGACAAGCTTCCAGGCCTCTGCCAACCGCGTTTCCTTCCACCTGCCACTGAGGCTGCAAACGCAATCTGTTTTTCTGATTCTCTGTGTGGAGAAATACTTGAGAATGGATAACAGTATCCGAACTTCATAACTGAGCTTCAACCGGGGTCTTGCAGGAAAGACTTTACCTGCTCCACTGAAAATGCGCTGTTTTCATTTTTAAAGTGAACGTCTGGAAATCAGGTAGTGTCCCGGTTTGTCTGTAGACAGTTATGGTAATCCACCACGCCTCTCTCTCTCTCCAGGCGACGTGTCTAACTATTCAAGATGAATGCGGATGTTAAAAGTGATACCCACACACACACACACAGATATTCTAGTGCCCTAGTATGTGTATGTGTGTATGGTATGTACATAAGCACGATTTGTGTAAGCCATTAGACCAAAAGACTACGTGAGTGTTTGCCACGTGGTTCTAAGTCAATTTAGAACCATCGCCTCTGCGAGGGCCTAGATACGCTTACATCTGTCCTCATCTGGCCCTTCAGTCCGCTCCCAGAGCTGGCTGGCCGGACACGCGACACCGCGCTCAGCGTTTATTTCAAGACTGCGTCTCGTGTTTCCCTTTCCTGTGTTTCCTTAATAAAGAGTCAAACCGTTTAACCACTATCACTGCCCAACCAGACATAGCCATTGTACTAAGGCTCTGCGCCTCTTACAGTGTGTTTATATATATATATATATATATATATATGTATATATATATATGACACAAACACAATAACGTGTACACAAAGATGAAAGGAAAACAGCCACAGTAAGAAATGAAAATAAATTGTAATCGTTATTGAGTTTTTGTTCAACAAAGATAAATCAGAAAAGAAACACTAATACTCGTAAGTGTAATATCAAATTAATCGAAACATACAAACCATTTCAAAAGGATGCCTGAATAACAATATGGAACAAAATTATATATAAAATTAATATAAGGCAAGAATGGAACGCATGACAATATTTGTTGGTATTTACATGCCACGTAGTCACACTTAAACCACATTTATAGAATATATATTGATTGAATAACAATGCATGTAACATGAAATAAAGTAAAAATAAACTAAAGTTCTCAACTATTTTGCTGGTGCACTAATTAAGCATGGCAAGTAAACTCAAAACAAGAACAAGTTTCAGAAAAACACACACAATTCCTTATATCAAACAACAGCTCCAATGATCCGCTGACAAACTGCAAACATTCAAGCTAAAACAAACTCAAATTCCTTTGCGCCATTCTGGCTATTACTAATACATTTCAAATAAACTATTTTTACTTTACCCCAAATAATTACGTAGCTATTCACAGATACGCAATAAAGTAACAACAACTATATAAGCATCTAGGAATGCAAAGGAACGAAAACATATCGTACATGACCAAAGAAAATGAATATTTCAGCATAGACTTCACTATATTATACTTTGTATGATATTCCTTTGATATTTTTCATTTTTTATGTAATAACTGCATAAAAATACACACACACACACACACACACACCTGTGTGTGTGTGTTTGTGTGTGTGAATATATGTGTGTGTGAATATATATATATACATATATATATATATATGTTTATGCGCGCGCGCACACACACACACACACACACACTCACACACACACACACACACCTGTGTGTGTGTATGTGTGTGTGCATAAACATATATACATATATATGTCTATATGTATATATATGTATATATATAGATATACATATACACATATATGTGTGTGTGTGTGTATGTGTGTATACACACATAAACACATATACAGACACACACACACAGACACACAAAACACACACATACAAGCACACACAAAGACACACAAAGACACACATACATATATATGTGTATATATATATTCATATATACACACACACACACACAAGCGAGAACACTCACACAGACACAAAACAGACACACATACAAGCACGTACAAATACACATACACATACCTACACACACACACACACACATATATATAAATATATATATACATACATATATACATGCACATAACACTGGACTCCGACCCTCGTGGTCCCGAGTTCAATTCCCCGTCGCGGCGGTCGTAAAAATGCCTGCGCTCTGACTGCTGGCTCGAGCCTAGAAAACGACGTATCGCCTTGAGAAGTCAAACGCAGGTGTCATAGGGGAAGTCGCCCCCGTTGCACAAGTGATAGCACGCCGAACCGCGGTTGATTAGGAAGGGTTGTAGCGCCCTCTGGGAACCACTCAAATATTTTATTCATAGGGGCACACCATAAATGAAGAAGAATTATACAGGTTATTTATGATCTAACTTCAGCCTTAGAGGTAACTGAGAGAAGGGGTAATATCAAAACACTTAAAGAGCTTACACATTTTAGTTGACATTATGAATCATAAATCATTACACTTTTACAATAAAATAAACATACATTTACCAAAATGTCCAGGTACTCCAACCTGTCACTCTTTACACTAGTTGTTCTTCTCAGCTATCTTCTTTACTTTTCTTCATCCATTTCCTGGGCTTCCAAAGATGTTATTTTTGGTTAATTTATATCATCAGATTTGTTCTGGTGCGATGAAAACGAATCTGATGATAATCTCCGTCGCATTCTCCAGCCGACAATCTTGATGTGATTTGATAAGTCCCGATAGCAGGGGAGGGCATGAAGTAGATCAAGGAAATTACGGGGTAAAACAGGCTTAAATTGGACCTCCTTGGTAGTATATACGCCTAGCTAGGGGGCTACGCCCTCTGGCCCCCGTGGTATGAAATGCGCCTAGCCAGGAAGCTACGCCCACTGGACCCCCTTAGTAGCAAATACGCCTAGCCGGGATGATGTGAAGCGATGGTGTGGTAGCCTAGTTAGCGTTAAGTGCTTGCTTGCATGCCTTCCCGCTTTCAGCTGCCACCGCTGGCTAGCCTGGTGCGAAAAAGGGAGCAGCTATGCATAAGACTCCCCTGCCAGCTCATAGCCTCTCCATCATCAAGACTTCTACAGTGCCTCCTCGTGGCCACCCATGGAAACTAGGTACCTTGCAGTCCTAGGCTGAACTGTGGAGGCTCTTGGAGCAGCAGGAGGCCCTAAAGGTACGGAGCTATGGCCCACCGGCGTGTGGGCCATAGCTCACGTACCTCACGGTGCACGACTATCGCCCACCTCTTTGCCCGCAGACGAGGCTCTACTTACTCTACGAGGTTGTCGGGGCTGCCAGGGACATCGAGATACCAGCATCTCCTCGTCTTCCTCCACGTCACGGAAAGAAAAGCAAGCGCGTCAAACGAACTATGAATGCGAACTAAGAGTGACTTACAGTGCGCAGTGTTATATTGTGACTATGTTCGACGTGACTGTTTCACCCCCCGTGTTACTAGTGTGTTTCACCCCCCGTGTTACAAGTGTGTTTCCCCTCCGTGTTACAAGTGTGTTTCACCCCCCGTGTTACTAGTGTGTTTCACCCCCCGTGTTACTAGTGTGTTTCACCCCCCGTGTTACTAGTGTGTTTCACCCCCCGTGTTACTAGTGTGTTTCACCCCCGTGTTACTTGTGTGTTTCAACCCCCCCCCGTGTTACAAGTGTGTTTTAAAGTTCCGCACATCGCAGACAGTAAACAGTAAGATTCTTTCCTTTATCCTACTTGTAATGATCGGCCGAACAGAGAACAAAAAATCATGGGAGTGATCGTTCATATAATCAAAACAAAACAAGAGCCTGAATCTCCTGGAACATCAGGGAGAGTAATTAGTTTTTCATATGAACTCCATCCCTCTCATATATATATATATATATATATATATATATATATATATTTATATATGTAATATACATATATATATATATATATATATATATATACAATTTGTGTATGTGTGTATATGTGTTTTAATTAACAAACACACACACACACACGCACATATATGTACATATATATACATATATATATACACACATATATATATATACGTATATGTATATACAATGTCGTAAGACGACGAAATAAAGTTCAATACAGACGAAGATCGTCGTGCATCGTTGAGGAGGTACTCCGTCTGCGCACGCGCGGCGACGGGAGTCGAAAAGAGCGGAAGAGAGAGAGAGATAGAATCTCTTCAGACGGTCACGCAACGAGATGAACAGACTCCTGCTGATAGCTTTGGTAAGGGGAGTGCTTTTCTGGGCCGGGAGTCCAGGTGTCGGAGATTATTACGATGGATTATTCTGTGCTCTTTTTAATAGTTGTTAGAGGAGAGACTAACAACTAGAGGAGGGGTATTCGTGACGAGCTTAGTCACGGCTACTTCCGGAGAGATGAGGTACGTAATTCATAGCTGTTTCTATTTTGTATATAATTTGTTTTTAAGTTTGTTACATGTATACATAAAATATAAATAAAAAATAGTAAAATAATAATGCTGCCCATCAAGGTCAGTTAGGCACCCAAATAACCGTTGGGTCACATGCTTATATTAGTTAAAAAGTTTCCAGTTCTAGCTATAGAAAGAACTGGTGGTGGCAGCAAAACCCAATAATCGTAACAGGTGTAATTATAAAGTGATTTTACAAATTAATATACTTGTTTACGACACGTGCACACACACACACACACACATATACAGACAAATACAGACACACACACCTATACAGATACACACACACATACAGACACACACATATTCATATATATATACATACATACTTATATTCACACACACATACACATACACACACAAACATATATATATATATATATATATAGAGAGAGAGAGAGAGAGACACTCACATACAGACAGATATACACACACATACATACAGACACACACAAACAGACACGCACACACACACGTACAGACACACCCATACGCACACACACATATATATATAAATACACACATATTCATATATATATATACATCTATACATATATTCACGCACACACACATACACGCACACATATATATATACACATATATATACACATATGAATATATAAATATTTATATGTGTATATATATGTGTGTATGTATGTTTATATATATTTTTTTCATATGTGTATATATGTATATATGTATATATATGTATATATATGTGTGTGTGTGCATATTAATATGTACATATGTATATATACACACATATATATATACATATAATATATATATATATATATATATATATATATATATTTATTTATTTACGTATACATATACACACATATATATGTATATATTTACATATATACATATGCATATACACATATACATATCTATATATACACATATATATACTTATATAGACACACACACATATATGTACATATATATATATATATATTTATATATATATATATATATGTGTGTGTGTGTGTGTCTGTGTGTGTATGTGTGTGAGAGAGTAAACGGTTCTTTAGCAAGGGGGGTGCCTTACGCAGTTTTAGAGTATAATTGTTCCCTCTAAAAGTCCTAGAACTCCATGAGAGTGGTAGAGGGCAAAAAAGGGATTCTAGGAATACATGAATCTGGTATCGTTTTAAAGGGCTCACGATTACCTTTACTGATAATCATTATATAAATTAAGTTAGTCCAGCTCCTAATTGATAAAAATAGATAACTGTCAGGACACGTAACTTTTGTTTCTCTGAAGAATCGGGCGGGCTCCGTTGTTCGGTGAAGCCGGCTGCAGCTCATTCATCAAAAATGGGGGTTAAGAGAAACACAATCTTACTTCGACCAAGTGCGGCCACCAACTGTTTATTTCGCGGGAAACAAATCTACACATGCCGTGACGTCACGGTCGTACATCTTTACAATCCCAAATATAAACGTAAATACACGTAATAGACGTAAAATATAATAATATATCATAAAACAACAATAAAGATACTTGTTCTCATAAAATAGAAATGGATTAAATTATATAATCGAACCAATAACATAACGGATGGACAGTGAAACAAAAAGAAAACAAAACTAGACCCAAACGGGTGTAACTAAAAGAAAAAGTCAAAAACTCCCTAAAATCGTGAATACAGATACAAATACGTGAAACTATATCAAAGGTGCGGGGGGAAACGACAAACGGCGACTGGTACACTGAAAAGTGGCTACTCGATACGGGAAAGCGACCGGGTCGCGGGATGCCCGCCGTTACGGGGATGAGGGAGGCTGCGGTGACGACATAGGCTCTATTGTATAGAGTCAATGCCTGGGCGAAAGGATGTGAGGAGCAAGCTGTCGCGGGGGAAGATTCAAAACTATGTGCATGTAATATGATTACATTGTGTCAAATTATTTAATTGATGTATTTACAAAATGTTCTTATTTCCAGTACTTTGTCAAGCAATGAAACACACCTAGGAAATATGTAGATTGGTCGGACACGCCTGACAGTTTTACCAGCATTACACAAACACGCTCTTACACAGGAGATTGTGCATGTTCAGTTACTTCCAAAACATTTTTCTAAGGTAACGAGATGAACAAAGATCTAGCAATTACAGCTAGCGACCTGTGTCACAATAATCGTCAGTCAGGTTTAGGAACCTATTGCAAAAAGCATTATATATCATATCCGCATACTGATCCAACATAATGTATCCTATATGTCCCGGGTCACCGCAGTTCCACTCATTGGTAGCTGGCGTGATTCTATTGGATCTGACGCATTCCTCCGTATAGGCAATCGATAACCTTAGTGTGCTGTCCCAAAAAACCGTGCCAGTCTCCTGCAATTGTTGCACTGCTATGGAGTTGTACAGGGCAATGGCCTGTGGGTTAAAGTCTGGATACTGCTTAACCTCGGTATATGAAGTCTGGAAAGAAAGATGGGAGACAAAATGAAGTACACGGATAATTAGAAAGAAAAAAAAAAAGGAAAGATGAGAAAAGACAAAAACAAACAAACATGAATGAACTATAATTAAGACTGCTAAATCCTCAAGCATACTGGCTTACCATTTCTTTCATCGATTGTTAATTAACTGTCATATTTAACCTGCAGACCTGCCCTTATGTGAATGTATAGTGCCTTTAATAATTACAACATGAGGTTTGACAAAATTTGTTCTTATGAAGATAGCTACCCACAGCGAACATTATGGAGCTGATGTCTATTTTCCAAGATAGGTCCCACTGGCTCTAAATTAATTTTGAGAATGCAGCTCCAAACCACTGAGATAAGATAAATTATAACATGTTCATTTCTACCGAAGAAACATGGAAAAACTCTCAAAATTCATCTGTAAAATCCTCTATGGCCTCCCCGCCTGCTCTCCACTATGAAGTTGGATTTGTTTTCACCACAAGGTGTGACAGATTTAGTATTTGGGACAAACAGCCAATACAATCGAAACCTAAAAAGTCAGCAACCTGGACTTTATTAGACAGTGTGATGTCCCAGGGTGCGAAGGAACCTCATCGTGGAGATTTTCTCAGTTATAATGTTATACACCACAAGGGAAGAGGTATATCACTCGAGATTTTATTAACTAGCTCTCATTGAAATAACAAAAGGTGTTTTGTATTAACTGAATGAGTATACTTGATATTCTTTAATATGCTCTCCCTGTGAAGTATATAACTCTCATATAAATATATATGTTGGTATTATATATATATATATATAGATATACATATATATACCTATATACATACACAGCATATATACATACATACATATGTATATCATATATATGGACACATACATATGTATGTATGTATTTGTATACACACACAGATACACATATATATGTATATATTTATATGTGTGTGTATGTATTTATATATGCATATTTGTGTATATATACATATAACATATATATATATATATATTTATATATGTATGTATGTTTAGACACACACATAACCATATATACATACATATGTATGTATGTATAAACATACATACATACATATATATGCATGTATGTATGTTTACACACACACTCACATACATATATACATACATATATATGTATGTATAAACATACATACATACATATAGATGTATGTAGAAACATAGATACATACATACATATATATGTATGTATGTATGTATGCATCTTTAATATACGTGTATATATACGTATATATATGTATATATATGTATATATAAATATATATATGAATATATATATGAATATATATATATATATTTATGTATGATTATGTATATATATATGTACATATATATATATATATATATATATATATATATATATATATGGATACACACACACATACATATATATATATATATTTTTTTTTATTCATATATATGTATATGGATATATAAATATATATATATATATATGAATATACATATATGAATATATATATGAATATATATATGTATAATATATATATATATATATATATATATATATATATATATATATGAGAGAGAGAGATGTGTGTGTGTGTGTGAATATATGAATATATATGTATATATAATTATGTAAATAAAAAAAAAAAATGATATATATACATATATATAAATATATATATATGATACACACACACACACACACACACACATATATATGTAATATAAATATTTATATATATTATATATATATTTATAAATATATTTATATATATTTATATATATATATTTACATATATATCTAAATATATATTTATATATAGATCTATATTTTATATATAATTATATATATATTTATATCTATATATCTATATATATATACATATATATATGTATAAATATGTATATATATGTATATATATGTATATATATGTATATATATATTAGTATATATATATTTAGATATATCATATATATATATATATATATATATATATATATATGCACATTTACATATATATAATATGTATATATATGTATGTATACATATATGTATATTTATATATATATATATTTATATATATCTATATATATATGAATATATATAAAAATATATATGTATATATAAATATATATATAAATATATATATATATGTATATATAGATATACATATACATATATATAATATATTTAAATATATGTATATGAATATATATATAAATAAATATATATATATATTTAAATATGTATATATATTAATATATATATAAATATATACATATATATAACTATATATATAAATATATATATATAAATATATATATGCATATATATATATGTATATATATATAACATATATATTTTTTTTTCATTTACAAAATATATATATGAAAATATATATAAATATATATATATGTACATAATTATATATATGTATTTAAATATATATGTATATATATGTATATAAATATATATGTATATGTATATATATGTATATATATGTATATATATGTATATATATAAATATATACATATAAATATATATATGTATATATAAATATATACATATAAATATATATTTGTATATATATAAATATATACATATAAATATATATATGTATATATATATGTTAAAATATATGAAATACATATGGTGGCGTGGCGGGTAGGGGCTCCGTGGTGGGTAGGGGCATGAGAAGATGAAGAAGCTGTCTACTACATGGAAAATCAAGGCCAAAATCCCCCACTGAAAGAAATCAAAGTTGACGACCCATGCAAGGCCCAGACCAAGGAAGTCGCTTTGAAGCCATACATGGCTTCAGGTGGCAAATGAAAATCCAAGGCACCGGATGATTGTTACACCTGCTGCCAAAATGGACAAGATTGAGAAACCATTAGCCACAAACATGTCTGTCCATCGAATTGTCCAGCAGATGGATTATCGCGCTGGCCTCTCCAGGCCTGCAGCCAAGCCAGGAAGG
>NC_061837.1:227206-307200 GCF_019202785.1 Penaeus chinensis
CACGAGATGATAAAACAGGTAACGATAGTCATTCGGGGCAAATGTCCGATAACCCCATAGAGCTGAAACAAAACCAAAATGACGACAGCCATCACCACTACCACAATACTAATAAACTAGATATAAATGGAGTTGAATATAAATCACAAGATAAAGATGATTGGAATGAAAAGTTTTTAGATGGTATATTTAAAAAGGATAAAGAGAAAAGACCATTAGCACATCTAGAAGAGTATACCAAGAATATACAAAATATGAATAAGAATAATAGGAATTGTGGTAGCAGCAGTAGTAGTGATAGCAACAGTTTCAGTAGTGACAGCAGTAGTGGTAGCGATGTTAGTAACGATAGTGACAACAGTATTAGCAATAGTAGCACAAGTAGCAGTGACAGTGACAGTGGCTGTGGTGATAATACTAGTAACAAGAAATGTATTAAAAGAAAGATGAAGAGATCGAAACATACCAATATTAGGAATATCAATGATGATAATAAGAAGCAAAAAGTAGATGAAACTAATAATGAAATGGAATGAATAAATTAAGAGCATGTACATTCTTCCTTTATATTATATTTAAATAGAATAGGAGCACATATATATATATATATATATATAGTGGTATGGATAATAATAAGAATGATTCCAAACAAATTATAATGATGACATGTGACGAATAGATGAAACTAATAATGAAATGGAATGAGAGCATATATATTCTTTCTATATATTATATTCGAATATAATAAGAATATATATATATATATATATATATATATATATAGTGGTATGGGTAGTATATAGTGGTATGGATAATGATAATAATAAGGATGATAAGTGAAGAATGGATGAAACTAATAATGAAATGGAATCAATAAAATAAGAACATATATATTCTTCCTTTATATTATATATGAATAAAATAAGAGCATACATATATTATATTATTATATATATATATATATATATATTATATATAGTGTTGTGAATAATATATAGTGGTACGGATAATTGTAATGATGACAAGTGAATAATAGATGAAACTAATGTTACATTATTAGCATAAGACATTTTATTATAAAATAATAGCATGTATATATATGTATATATATATATATATTCATTTATATTGTATTTGAATAAAATTTATATTATTTTGTATTAAAACTATATATAGTGGTGTAGGTAGTAATAGGAAATCCAAATAAATGATGTTTTTTTATTTACAGCGAGGGAAAGGAAAAGAACTAAGAGATCGGTAGTCTACAACCCTCCAATATATTGTACATATGTTGAGGAAGATCTCTGGAATGGAAAAAAATGGTCTGAAAATTCCACTGTAAAACAAGTACCAAATGTTATAAGTTCAATAGTACAAAACAATATATATGGACGATCGCTTGACCAAGCGTTGAGTCATCTCAATATAATAGAGAAAGGAAAATCAAAAAAATATATCCGATCACCAACAAAGAAAAGGTTAACCACCATTAATCAAGAATTTTGGCCTGTTGGTATAACGATAGCGGTACCGACACTATCTTCCCAAAAGGTACCACCGCTGCCGCCATTATATAATTGTACACTTATTCGTGACATGGTCATAAATACTGGAAGAGAAGATACTCTAACAGACGTTTGTAATTTATATCAGAAATTGGATTTAGATTATGAGTCAATAGAAAAAATAAAAGAAAGGTCAATATCGTTATTGTCAAAAGTGAACGAACTAGCCAGTTCTGATCAGTCTAATAAAATATATAAGATTGGTCCCGGTGTATATTATATAAGTAAAAGGGATACCGTAATAAAATTTTTACAGAAAATTACAAATATACAACATTTTTTAAGTGAGTTATTTTTTGGATTAATAGTAAAAGAAGTGAGAGGAACTGTACCCATATATCATGTTTATCCAGAGGCATTTTGTTATGAAATGCCCTTTATGGGATTATCTTTAAACTATCTTCTTCATGGGGGGATCAAGTATGCCAATCGAACTTTCCTGCAATGTATTGCAGAGAAACACAGTCAATCTTTCATGTATACAAAGAGCGTGGATAATCTGTTGGATACCTGTACTCGCAGACTTGTGAAACAATTACCTTATGTTATGGCTGAGATGATAAACATTTTAACGAGATTGAACAATCAACAGATCATATATTTAGATATTAAACCAGATAATTTTGCTATAGACATAAATACTGGGCAACCGTACTTGATTGATATGGGACTTATGACATTTGTAGGTACCAAATATGCAGATGACGCTTTCGATATAGACGAGGCAGACTTTAAGAAATATCCCCAATCACCTCCTGAATTACTAAGGGGAGAAATATGTGAATCAAAAAGTATGACCTATGGAATGGCGTATAATGTAGAATGTATTTTATATTGGTTAAGTATGAAGGGGTACAATGTCGATTCTCTGTCGGAAAATCATCTCTGTAAAGAATGGTTGCAACGTGCCAGAAATGAAAATATCAACAAAAGACCAAAAATGAGCGAATTGATTAATATAATTCAAAAATGTTTCCCTCTGTCTGAAAAGGGAAAAATGAAATTTGAAAAAGCATTAACATGTTACTCTCCTTTATCATATTAATATATATTATATTTTCTTGTTTGTAAAGGGAAAATAAAAAAACTCAACATTATATTCTCCTTTATTGTATTTTAACTCTATATATGTTTGTAGTATTATATTTTAATTATATACATATATATATATATATATATATATTATATTTTAAGAATATTTTCTTTTGTCTGCAAATGAGAAACTGACATTTGAAAAAGCATTTTTAACAATATATGTTTATAGTATTACTTTTACTTTTTAACTCTATATGTTTGTAGAATTACTTTTTAACTATATATATATCTATATTATATTTTAAAAATACATGTTTGTAGTATTACTTTTTAACTATATATATTTATAGAATTACTTTTTAACTATATATATCTATATTATATTTTAAAAATACATGTTTGTAGTATTACTTTTTAACTATATATGTTTGTAGAATTACTTTTTAACTATATATTATCTATATTATATTTTAAAAATACATGTTTGTAGTATTACTTTTTAACTGTATATATTTATAGAATTACTTTTTAACTATATATATCTATATTATATTTTAAAAATACATGTTTGTAATATTACTTTTTAACTATACATATTTATAGAATTACTTTTAACTATATATCTATATTATAAATTAATATATATATATATATATATATATATATATATATATATATATATATATATATATATCTGTATTATATTTTCAGAATATTTTCTTTTATCTGCAAAGGAAAAACTAACATTTGAAAAAGCATTTTAATATTATAGTCTACTTTATTTTATTTCAACTCTATATATACATATATATATTGTATTATTTTGAAAAGGACTGTGTAAATACAATTGATATTAAATAATATATATATAAATTAATTATTGAAATGTGGTGTTTTTTTCTTTCCTTATTTATAGCTAGAAAAATATATATACATATAAAATGGAAACAAATATCGAAAATATTAAATCATGGGTAACAATATTAAGTTGTAATTGTAAAAATTTTGAAAGATTACAAAGGTTATTAAATAACTTATCAGAAAATACAAATTCAGATGAATTAATTAAAAAATACATCTCTACTAATAAATTACAAATAAACGACGAAATATTGGATCTTGTTGGAGCTGTTAAGCTTTACAACTTAATGTCGACGCCTGTTAATTTTTTAAGTCGATTCGGGATTACGGATATAAATGCATGTCCATGTAATGAATATAAAAGTAATTACAAATTATCTTCTTGTTTTATCCTACCGGCCCAAAAAGTTTTAATGTGCCCGAATTGCATTTTATCATTTGATCGCTTTGAAAATAATGATTTAATGACAATTATTGACTATGTATCAACAAAAATTAATGAAAAAAATGACAAATATACTTGGGAACTTTTCACTCTCTATAAGAGTTTGTTGAAATCGAATCGACCTCCGCTGAACGGTTCTTGGGCAACATTAATTATAAACAATAGAAGTAGGACTATTGAAGAATATGCCGCATCGAGGGACAAATACGAGGATGATAATGGTAATATATGTTCTTTATCGCTTTTATCGGGATATGCCCTGGTTAGTAATCGAATACATCCATCTCGGAGAGGAAGAGATTCGTGCTACTGCTCTGATCTTTTATATATCTTTACTTATATAAAAACTGAAAAGAATATAGATAGAAGAAAATTTGGAGTGAAACCAATCCGCGTTCAGCTTTTGGATGAGGAATTTATGTTGATCGAATATGAATTATGTTCACTTGATAATATAATATTCCATGACGAAGGTAATACTTTGAAACATATAATAAAAAAATCAAATAACACTGTTCATGGTTGTCCGTCAAACCACGATACCGCCACCACTACCACTGCTGCTGCTGCTGCTGCTGCTGCTGCTGCCACCATCATTTCCACCCCTTATAATAATAATAATAATAATAATAATAATAATAATAATAATAATAATAATAATAATAATAATAATAATAATAATAATATTATTATTAATAATATTAATAAGAATACCGGTGATGACAGCAATAAAGATTGTAATGTAAAGATTAATGATGTAGACATGGAAAATAAATCTATTGATGATAAAAATAATAATATTATAGGCTTGGATTCTATCTTACTTTCAATCTACAATAATGTTGCCATGAACAATCAAAAAGACAACACCAATGATAATATTCAAAACTACAATTCGAATAACGAAATAGCAGCTAAAGCCGCTGCCTTGTATGGTGATTATAGAAATATTACTGCATATTCAGGGGATATTAAAGGTATTAACAATAATGATAATAATAAAAATAATTATAAGAGTAATGGTAAGAAAAATAACAGTCACGACACTATAATTTTACCACCACCCGTTGCACAACAAATGACTCTGGATGAACTACGAAAAGCAGGAGTGACATCATCTATATCTACCAAAGACTCGGATCAAAATCCATTGTCCTTACGAGTATTAAAATTTAAAGACATTATCTATCCCTATAGTTGTACATTACTTCCTCCACCTATAATCATTAGAAAGTCATTTAATAGATATATATTTGTATCTAATATAAGCGAATATTTCGATTCGATCCAATTTTGTAATAATGTCATTTCTATTCCGGTTAAAGATTCAACATTATATGAACAAATCATAATGACTATTCATACTATAAGAGAAATTAGTTTATCAATGTGTTGTAATAAACTTGACGATATAAAAAATGAACTTCCTTGTGTTTTTAATGAGAATAGAAAAGATAATGATGGTATCGATGATATTGAAGAAGAAGAAGAAGAAGAAGACGATGACGACAGCAGCAGCAGCAGCAGTAGCAGCAGCAGCAGCAACAGCAACAGCAGTAGCGACGATGATAATGATAGAGAAGATGATACTTATGATATTGACAAAAAAGATGAGGAAAAGAAAAAACAAAAATGTGTCAAGTACAAGGACCCGAATAATTCATCTATATTTAATATACGTCATGTAAATACACAGCTAGGGGTTCCTTTAACTCACGACGAAGAAATTTTGCGTTATATAAATATAACAAGTTTGAGTCAACTTTTACAAAAACAAGATTTGTTTTTTGGACAAATAAAAGAATAATATATTTTGTTTTTTATTAACTTAAAAAATAAACATTAACAAAACATGTATTATATATATATTTAACATACAATATAGTATACCTCTCCTTCCACTCTCACCATTTTCTTTGTTTTCTAAAAGTATAAACAAAGAAAACGGATATTATTATTATTATTATTATTATTAAGGAGTAACTTAAGAAATAAACATTAACAAAACATATATATATATATATATATATATATATATATATATATATATATATTTAACATACAATATAATATATCCCTCTTTCCACTCTCACCATTTTCTTTGTTTTCTAAAAGTATAAACAAAGAAAACGGATATTATTATTATTATTATTATTAAGGAGTAACATAAGAAATAAACATTAACAGAACATGTATTATATATATATATTTAACATACAATATAATATATCCCTCCCTCTACTCTCACCAATTTTTTTTCTCAAAACATATATTTCAAAAGGACCAATACATACAGTTCAATAAAATACATTATTTTAAATGATGATAAAAAAGACGACGATGACATCGTCAACGTCGTCATCATTGTCGTTGTAGTTGGCATTAAAGTAGTATCGTTATAATCATAATAATGATAATCGTTACTATCCGTGACAGAATCATTTTCGTCAATATAATGATAATTATCATCAACATTTGTATCTTTCCATTGTGAAGGTAGTGGTGGTGGTGGTGGTGGTGATGATGATGATGATGAGGATGATGAATCATCCTCTGTATCGGTCGTCGTCGTTGTTGTTGTTGGCATTAAAGTGGCATCGTTATAATCATAATAGTGATAATCATAACTATCGTCAATATTATCATCAACATTTGTATTTTTCCACAGTGAAGGTGATGATGCTGCTGCTGCTGGTGGTGATGATGATGATGATAATTCTGAGACGGTATCGTCCTCAGCCTCTGTATCGGCCGTCGTTGTCGTTGGCATTATAGTGGTATCGTCATAATCATAATAAGGATATTCATAACTATTCGTGTCAACATAGTGATAATTCTCATCAACATTTACATTTTCCCATGTTGGTGGTGGTGGTGATGATGATGATGATGCTGTTGCTGTTGCTGATAATGATGATGATGATGATAATTCTGAGACGGTATCGTCCTCAGCCTCTGTATCGGCCGTCGTTGTCGTTGGCATTATAGTGGTATCGTTATAATCATAATAAGGATAATCATAACTATTCGTGACAGAATTGTTTTCGTCAACATAGTGATAATTCTCATCAACATTTACATTTTCCCAAGTTGGTGGTGGTGATGATGATGATGATGATGATGCTGTTGCTGCTGATGATGATGGTAATTCTGAGACGGTATCGTCCTCAGCCTCTGTATCGGCCGTCGTTGTCGTTGGCATTATAGTGGTATCGTTATAATCATAATAAGGATAATCATAACTATTCGTGACAGAATTGTTTTCGTCAACATAGTGATAATTCTCATCAACATTTACATTTTCCCAAGTTGGTGGTGGTGATGATGATGATGATGATGATGCTGTTGCTGCTGATGATGATGGTAATTCTGAGACGGTATCGTCCTCATCTTCTATATCGATGGTCACTAGTGTTGTTGGTATTGAAACCATATCATTATCATCAAAATTATTTTCATCAAAATTATTTTCATCATTTTCATAAAAATTATTTTCATCATTTTCATCAAAAATATTTTCATCATTTTCATCAAAAATATAATAATTATCAACACTTGTATCTTTATTTGTTACGGTTATAGGTAATAATGGTGGTGGTGATGGTGATGATAAATCGGGACTATTGTCACTTTCAACATTTATATCGGTCATCAACGTCGTTATTCTTGTAGGGGTTATTGTTGTTATTTTGTCGTCATTTATAATAGATATTGACATTGATGTTGATGTTGGTAGATCTTGGCCCGTTGTTGTCATTCTATTCTCAACATCCTTACCGATAGCTGTTGTTTCTGTCAAAGGTTGCAGTGTTGGTAGTGGTGGCGATATTGACCCTTGATCTTCATTTTTGATGTTTGTGGCTAATAATGATGATAATGATGATGATGATGGTAATGGTAGACTTTGGTCAGTAATATTCTCGATATTTATACTGATTGATGTAATTTCTGTAGTTGGATTTGATGACTGTAAATTAACATCATCCTGAACATTGTCATCATCATCATAGTCTCGTTTATCGTTCATATATATATAAGTCTGAGATAAACATTGTATACCATTCATGTCATTGGGCCAATAATCTTTTGCTATTGTCTCAAAATCTTTATTGTCTGAATTCATTATGCTCATATATAATTGATCTATATTATTATAGTTGAATGCATACACATAAATCTTTTCCGTATCATTGGAGATTGTAAAATCTATACGTCTACGATGCACCGTTTCAGATTGGTTAAAGGTCAATTTATTATATTCTGTAATTGTTATTACAATATACTTGTTTACTCTAATTTCCAAATCATCTTGCATACCTGTTAATTTTCTTTTTATCGACAATATCTTGCAAGGATGATCTTTAGGCTGTGTTGAATAATACATGGTATTTTCTACTTTTACCGATATATCATACATATTATCCTCTCTTTCTAGAGATTTGGGGCATATTCCACACCTAAAGTTAAATTCTCGATCTAATGACGATTGTGCCCCATGTGCTAGTGTCACGTCATATAACATTGGGTTTCTATGTGCAATTGACCCATTCACTTCATTATGATGATGGTTGTTCATCACCCACTGCAAGCAAACGATTAGAATAATGTATCGAGTATACATGTTCATGTTGATCAGCTGTAACACTCGAACTTTACATATAAAATATCGGGGTTTCTATAGAGTTGATGTAGGATTTACATATCGTTTATTCCCAATATCAAGATATATTTATACGTATCATATATATATATACCGAATATTTCATGAAAATTCCCCGATACCAAGATATATATATATTTATACAGGAGGAGTTGTATATCATTTATACCAAATATATCATGACAACCCCCAATGCTAAGATATATTTATATACCGTATTTCATACTATATACTTATATTATGTTTTTTGTATAAAGTTGATTAAATCCAATAAGATTCGAATGAGACTGTGATATTTTATCATTTTTATAATTATTATTATTATTATTATTATTATTATTATTATTATTAAAAGATGAAATGTATTCTCTATCGTTCCACTTGGACGTTGCTCGTATATCATTGTTCATAAATTCAGAAGATGTATTTAATACACTCATGGTCGTTTGGAAAATTTGTTCATTTTCAATGAGAATATTTTCAGCAATTCTTCTATTATAATGGTTAATTTTATTATATTTGTGATTGCTTGGATATAATTTATCCATTACAGCTTCTCGGACTGTAGGGTTATTGAGAAACGCATCGTATAAACTCTGTGGACTGGAAGACAATCCCTTCATATTTTTTTGTTGACTTATTCGATTCACTAGAGAAGGGGTCATTAATGAATCACCGCTACCGATAACCATATCATGTTCTTGATTGGCTTTACCATTAGATGTAGAGAGAAGTTTATTCCTAAACGGACGTATAATATTCAAAATGTTCTCTATTCTATGATTACTTATATCGAATTCATCAGCTTCATCAATCATTCGTAAGAATCCGATATGTTCGTCTTTAAATCGCGCCAAGGTGCTATCGACAGACGATACAATATCATTGGTCACAAAATAGTTGATAATTTCATCCTTTATAATATTCTGAGCTCGCCTGAGAGAACTTAATACCATTTTAATGGCATTAATCTTTTCCGCTTCCCTATCTTTTGATAAATAGGGAGAGGAGGAAACATTATGAATAGTGGACAAACCTGTACCTCTTTTCAAGTCTTTTTCCAGTTCGTCTTTCATCATTCTAGCCTTATTAATGATAACATTTTGAAGCTTTTCTATTTCATACCAACTCTGTTTGAATTGCGATAAAGTCGAACTGTCCCATGTATTGATGTTGCTATTATCATTATTAGGGTTATCACTATTGTTCATTAATCGAGCAAAAGGTAAAACGGATGAATAGCTAATGTTATTATCGGTCGAATGATTGATGATATCCATTTTCATTTTTCTCTCAACCGTTTTCATACCGATATCATCAATGGGGTTACCTTGAACCATAATATGAGACAGTGGATTGCTAATCAATTGTTTCAAGATATTCTGAACACGTATCTTGGTCATGTTTTCCCATGGAGCCGGTCCTCTCTCGTCATTATTGGTTCGGTGAGGATTATCCTTCTTGGTGGTCGTTAGCAGGGGCAATCGACCGCCGCTGACAGTAATATCTCCGGTTTTCGAATCTATGCTGTACGCTGTTGATGATTTGGAGGCATTCGAGGTCATTTCTGATATAAATTCGTTTACGTTCTTATTAAAAAGTAGAGCAATGGCGGTTAAAAGTTCTGGTAAAAGACCCACCGTGGTGGATATCTCCTCTAGGGACGCGTTGGCTCTTGCCAGCGTCTTGAGAATATTGGTGGAAGCGTCTGATACTAGAACCGCGGGTTTTATAGTTTTTAGATTAATCTGGCGACCGTCTCTCAGTGTTAGTTGGAAGGTATTTTCCATATTGTTCCGATCGTCGTCTATACCCGTGTTTGTTACGACACCCGAATGCTGAGTGGGACAACTCACTTGTAAATAATTGGGCTTGATTCCTTCTTTTTCTTTGGTTATATCTCCCAGGACGGCAGCATCGTGTAGGATTAATTTTCCATCGGTAAAGGGGTCAATGGTTAACACCGGCTTTTTATATTTACCGATCTCATACATTTTATTACCGTTACAAATATCGATGACGGGATTTTTCGTGATGAGAGTATTCTCGTGAAGAATATGTGTAGCGAGTCCTATGAACCCACTATTGCCACCGCCGGCTCCAAGAACGACGCGTGCCATATCGGCCATTGGTTTGGTATTTTGGTGATTTAGAAATACAGTCAGGGGTCTTCTTGCTTCTATGGCTAATTCTCCATTGATTTGTTCTTGCTGCAAAAGAACCGCACAGTTCGAGGGGAAGGCTAGCACCAGGAGCGGATGAATTTTATTGTAGAGGATGGTGTCTTCGATATGGATCATAGGCGTTATTGGTGTGAGATGGGTGAGATCGGTGGATCCCGAATTACTAAGAGTATACTTGAGATAATTATCAATTTTGGATTGTGTAGCGATGAGCGAGAAATACAATTTGATCTTTTTAGCCATGACGTCTTGTCTCAAGAGAGGTATGACATTGTTTTGTAAGACTCTCAAAAAGCCCACGACTCTCGAGATCTCATTCCGTATTTGAGAACTAAAAGATACACTTGATTGATTCGCACTAAAGGGTCTATTATTTGCCATGGCCGCTTTTTTGTCGGACGCGTGTATGCCGGCCGATACGAGTTTATACTCCAACGATGATACGATATTGGTGAAGGTTTCTTTATTCACACCCTCGGCAATGGCTGCAAATACGGTATTAAACATTTGTGTTATTCTATTTTTTCTTTCATTCTCTTCTATAGAATTGGTCTTATTTTTCTTGGCGGTATCGTCTTTTGAATTGTCATTATTACCATCGTCCATTAAAAATTCAAAGGAAGCAGCAAATGACCCCGCATCTCTATATGGGACAATTATTTTATCACCCCCCGTGTGAGGTGTTGCTGATAGGTAACCTCGAAGACTATTACATATGGACTGTTTTATAGCTGTACTGACAGTACTAGAGGCAGCGTTGGTCGTCGACGACGAGGAACCGCTGTTTGTTTCATTATTTTCATTTCCACCCTGTAACATTGATGATGATGCAATATAAGGGGAGAGATGGTTTTTGATTGTATCTTCAATTTGTTGATTTGCTCCTGATATATTGGTAATGATTGTACTATTGATAGATAAAGGATTAGTAGGACTACCAAGTTTTTTTATCAAGTCACTTAAAATTTCATTAGATAACGTCTGGGTAAAATTAGATATAATATTACTAAAAACAAGAAGTGCGTTATTCATTCGAGACTTTTGGATGTAAATATTAGGAGGTAGAGCATTCTGTATCAGTGTACTGAGATCGCCTCTCTCTGGCGCGTCTTTGTTATCGTCGTCATCGTTGTCGTTTGGATGTCTAAGACTCGAAAATTGTTCGGATGCCGTGGTTAGTTTGAGGTCGGCTGTACAAAAGTGTTGTCGATGACATTTTAATATGCCGAGTATACCTCGAGCCGCAGCTGGTCTGACTATGATATCGAGATTCGACCCCGCTACCCTGAAGGGCGAATCTTCTACTGTTTTGCGGTCGGAAATAAAGGAACCAAGATATTTTGTACCCGCTCCCATATCACTCCACTCTCTGAGACGACGTATAACCGATGGTCCTCCTATTGAAGGATCGATTCTCGATATAGTGGCTATGTAATTCTTAATGGCTAACAATGTGTGAATCTGGTACGGTGTCTTTAAAATTTCATTCTTATCAATTTCGTCCTCAAAGTGAATAAACGACGGCATGAGGCTCTCGTCGTCCGTTTTGTCCGAACAGTGGTGAAGTCTGAAGGGACAGTTACAATTCTGATGATGTAGCATTGAAGCAATATCCCCCAGACGGCCTGACAACCGTTCAAAACGTTCAATATTTTTAAAAATACTTGTTGTATCTGTAACGTGTCCCATGAGTCCGCCCAAGAAGGAAGACTTGCTCATCGATTGCGGGTCTAATAGACTCAACATGAGATTACTGCAATTGGTTATAGCTACTGGTAGCGTCTGATCGACATCATCAAAATCTCTACCTTGTTTAACCAAGTAGGGTAGCAAGAGAACTCTGTCTACGGCCTTTTCGATAGGAGTGTCTCGCGTGTTGTACAGGACTGCGTCCGTCAGTAGCTGATTATTTTCGGACAAGATGGCCCTGGCTGTGGCGGCCTGTGACGATCCCTCTAGCAATAGCGCTTTCGTTTCGGTAGATATGGGAAAGAGTTGACATTGCTCGTCCAATAACATGAATCTCGATAACGTACTAGACTGTCTAAATAACTTCATATCTTCTGACATGTTATCGATAAAGCCCTCCCTTAATATATTTCCAATATAACTATTATCCGAATCCAGAGTATTGGTGATTTTATAGGCGAATTTAACGTCTCTGATTATTTCTTTTAATAACTTTAAATTTATAGCCTCTTCTACCGATTCAATGTTTCTCGTTAATATTTCTTCATTAAAACTGAGAGCCAGTTGCCTGACATCCGAAATGAGGGACCTATTCATATAATAGCGACTGGTAGTCTTACGATTGTTATTCATATGGGGTGTTATTAAATTCAAATTATCGTAGAGCGAATTGAATATGGTGTTTAGGGCCGAAATGGGACTAGTGTTTTGATAATTGTTGTTATCATTCTCCTTACTCTTCAGATAACGGTTACTGCGATCCGACAACAACACATTGGCATCTTTCAAGAGACATTCTATGTTGGATACCTCTTTCGGTCTCGTGAAAATCATTTTTGTAAATTTACTTGGTACCGAAAACAGCGAACATACATCTACAAAATTATCCATCATGGTATCTAGAGCGAGATTGGATGCTAAAACATCTTGATCCGATTCAAATATTCCCTTGTTGAGTAAAATTTCGTGAACGGATGGTCGATACTCGCGGATTCGTTCTTGTCGTTTCTTTTCCTCTAAATTTGCTAATGATTCAAGTAATTCCTCTTGGAAAACCTTATTAATATTTTTATTGTTTTCTGAGATGAGATAATCAATCTTTTTTAACATTTCGGAATCTTCAGCGAGATTGTAAGGAATCCTCTTCTCGCTGTTGGTTATATAGCGTAGAGATTTCATAAAGGGCGTGTGTCGACAAAGCGTA
The DNA here is from genome assembly GCF_019202785.1 of Penaeus chinensis. Taxonomy (NCBI): domain Eukaryota; kingdom Metazoa; phylum Arthropoda; class Malacostraca; order Decapoda; family Penaeidae; genus Penaeus; species Penaeus chinensis. The sequence continues at coordinate 240,849 of NC_061837.1, forward strand.
TCGGTTAATGAGAGATTTTTTCCTTTTCCGTCCAAGAAAAACTTTTTTCGGTAAGCCAGCGGGGCCATTAAAACACCGAGCGGGCCGCAATTATTGCTAAAACCGTCATCTTCGTGACTGACACTGTCGGTCATCCCGTAGCCGGAGATGGCTCGGTCCACCAAACGACATACGCTGTTGTAGTGTCTCAGAGGATTTCGCGGATAGGCTTTTGTGACGAGCGATGATTTATCGGCCGCTAGAGTCGAAATGGCACCCAGCGTTATAGCTCTACTTATCGCCGATGATATGGGATGAGTATCCCCGATAATAGATCTTAATAATCCAATCAGCGTATTAGATATTATGCTGGTAGCTAGGTGAATATTACAACCGAGATTGGTCACATTATTAAGACCTAATAGTTTTGAGTACGTAAAATGTTCATGCTTATTGCGATGCAAATTACAACCGTGAGCTACCGACATGGTGGTTCTCAAATCGAGTTTGCTGTTGTTAACGTTGTCATTCAAATGATTACCAACTTTAATATTCGGTATTCTTTTTGATGATTTTCCTCTTCCTACAAAAATGGGCAAGCCGCTCATGTTTGAAATCTCGACTAATGTCTGATCGCACGACGTATTCAACAAGGAGGTGGCCACCGGATCCATACCCGTTAGAATTGCATTTACTATGGAATTGAAAAACCGTCTCTCGTCTTTAGAAACAAAGTACAACTTTTCAGCATTGGGTGATATAGAAGCTAATGCATTGGTAACCGAATGACTCGTCTTTAGAACGTGCGATAATGTAGGGTCGTGACACCTATTGACGATAGCGCGGAATTTGTCATTAGCTAAACCCGGACAGTTGAAAAGTTCTGCGCTCGGTACCAGAACCGTGCCCGGGTTGACAATGTTACAACCTTTATTGATGCTATCATTTAATCCCAAGAGAGACGAAATATTTGTAAAAGCAGCTACTTTCTGTTTAAATTTGAAAGCTATTTTCTTGATGACGCTATTATTACTCTCGAGCAGCGACAATACCGACGAGGTGGCGCTGTTGTCGTTGTCATTATCATCCATGAGAGCGGCAGCGTACAAAGCCTTTAGTTCTTCGCGGGACCGTTCAGTGTCGAAGGCGAAAGAATGTTTAGAAACGTGAGTCGGCGTGTGGATGTTAAAGAGAATCATGGCACATTTTTCGCATATGCCCGGTATAACGGTCGACATGGTATTTTTGGCGTCCTGCGTACCCTGCGCCGTCAAGATGGCCTCTGCCATGTCTGCTATTGCCATGAGTTGGAGGTCGGGTCTAGTTTTGGCTTGACCAGAAATGGGTGACGAACCACCATTCGAAAAGAATTCTCCCGTTAAAAAGATGGTATGATGCAGAGGACTTAAAAAGCAAGAGAAAGGTACAGTGCTCGTAAAGACGGCTTCGTTCGTAGTGTTTGTATGATGAGTCTTATTTTCGGAAGGTTTTTCGGTTAATTTATGGCTTTTCTCTTGCTCGTCCACCTTGGTCATGATAATATCGTTCTCAAAAGCACTCCCACTCGGACCTCCTCCAATATCGATAAAAGCAGCAGTTTTTTGAAAGATGGAAGTGATCTCTCGATTTATAGTTTCAAACCCTTGCTGGTATTTCACTAATTTTTCTATCATATCTTTGATAGTCGTCTTGTTGGTCAAAGTTTGATTGTCAGTCTCTTTTAGACCATCTTCTAATTTATTGTTTAATATTTCTTTAATATCTTCCAGTTCATTTTCTTTCCTGGTAATATTTTCTTCTTTTTCTTTTCTATCGTTTTCCAATTCTTTATTTCTAGACTGCAATATTTCGATTATTGTTTGGAGTATTTTGATATTTTTCGATATATAGTCCATTCGATCATCACGATTTTTGATAAGCAATTTACTGCGACGTCTTTTTTTGCCTTTCTTTTTCTCTTGTCCTGTGTAATCCACATCTTTAGCATCTTTTTCGTCGTCATTATTATCCTTCTCTTCTTCGTCTTCATCATCATCCTCCTCTTCCTTAACATCATCATCATCATCATCATCATCATCATCATCTTCAGTATTCATATAGATCTTAATTGGATGTTGATTAATGGCGCTCAATATATCATTATTTATATTACTATCCTTTTCAGCAAATTTTATAATGGAATTCAAGAAATCCTTGTCTCGTGTCATAATGAGATCATTGATGTTCAAGATGTTGGCCTCTTTGAGATCAGTATTCTCGCCGGATTGATTGTCTTTATGTTCGTCAAGTTCATTATTTTCACTATTAATAAAATTATATATTTCCGTTATCTTGACCCCGTTGGAACTCAAAATATTAACAATATTTGTAATTTCGTCATTGTTATCTTTGATAGTTTGATTATAATTTGCCTCTGCTTCGCCAATGTCTCTGAGAGTTTCGTTTCGTCTTTTATCTTTTGATATTATATTAGCATTATCTAAACTTTTAAATGTTTCACTATTCAATAAAAATAAGGCCTCATAAAACTGTGAGGTGACATTTATAGTTTCCTTAAACTCGTTTATAAAGCTGTTGTCAAAGAGGGTGATAGGAATTCGAATTTCAGGTTTTGTTAGCGCCACCTTTATCGCTTCTTTATTAATTTGTTGTTTATCGGGACCATTGGGTCCATAAGCTTCATTCCTTATTTTAGAAACAGCAAAAATGATGGGATTGGCTATATCGTTTTCACCTTTAATATTCATAGCCTCACTGTTCATGTAATCTAAATCAAATAAAGCGTGATCTGTGTTTGAATTTAACATGTATTGCTTAATGTTATTTGTGATACTATTCAAATTTCTATAAGCTGTTTCTTTAAGCGAAACCAACGTTGAAAAACTGTTGGTGAAATTTTCAGAAAGTGTTTCCTTGTATTCACCCGTTACAATAGAATTATTTCCCTCCTCATCGTTAGCCGTTTGGATCATGATATTGATCGTGTCTAAAGCTTCCTCGATGTTATTCTTGGCGGTATGTAAATTTTCATATTCTTTATAATTTGTGGTATTGGACGATTTTAATTCGCTGATGGCATGCCGTATTACATTTCGTCTCATGGTTTCTATAGTGCCATTCTGAGTGTTACCGCTAATATCCTTATTATTATTATTATTAATATTATTATTATTATTATTATTATTATTATTATTATTATTAACCGACATGATAGTTTCAAGATGATTCTCCTGACGTTGATCGCTCGAGACAGTGGCTGGCGAATCGAGTCCCTGAAACAGGGCCACATTATCATGATTCCAATTGAAAATACCTGGATTTGAAAAGAGACTAATGAGATTAGCTATGTTAAAATTAAGATATGAATGCGCTGCATGAGCGTGAAGTATTTTCGAATATATTCTAGATGATGACAATAATGAAAAATCTGGTGGTTGTTGTTGTTTTATATAACATTGTATAGTATCGTCATTACAACTGACTTGGTTTCTCGCTACTATAGGAATATAGGCGACCCTTTTTGAGGCATAGCTTTGATCTTGTCTCTGTATATCGGGTAAGATAAATTTATCGTTCGTACACGAAGAACGGGTAGGATGATTCCAATGCTGTCCCATGGACAACGTTTGGGCAGGAACTGACCGCAAATGAGGGGTGCCTTTCAGAGCCCCTTCGAGAACTGTAATAAATTGTCTCATAAGAGAATTGTCCTTATTGTCCAGCATGAACAGAGAAGCGATATCGGGTCTCGAACTTTGAATTGCGGTCAATTTTGCTCTAGTGATGACGAGTTTATTGTGTGCTGCTTCACGTTCAATTCGACGAGCTGCAGTCTCGCCTTCCGTCAACTCCTCTTCCAGTTTTACACAAATATTTGTAACGGGATGACGGATAAATTTTCCGCAACGAGAAGGAACAAAAGATTCTTGGTATTGTTTCATGGATTTTGTTTCATTATCATTAGTGTTATCATCTTCACTGTTTTTACTCGATGGGATGACAGGATGATCGATAATATTCATATTGATACAAGTCGCTTTCGCCGAGGCTAATTCGTTCTTTATCTTGATAATCTGTGACAATGCTGCAGATACAGTACTCAAGGCTTTTGATATATTCCAATGCTCGTGTTTAATAAATGCCAAGAAATCATCGATATCGTCAATTTGGGGGGTATCAAACATATTTTCTTGGTTACATGTAAACTTTTGATAGGGTGTATATGTTAATACTATAGATGCGATTGCAGCTTTAGACGATGAAAGATTAAGATCATCAATATTAATATACTGTTGAAGTTTATTGGCTATAAACGATAACCTATTTTTATATAAGACCAACACAGATTCGTGATATTCGAGAGCGGCTAAATCCTCTACCAATTTAGAATACATATTCATAGAAAAGGTTATATCTTTATCTTTTTGGCCGATAAAATAAGGCTCACATCTTTCGTTGATGGCCAGGAGTACACTGTGCATCATTCTCATGGCTTTAAATGCAATGAAATCGGAATATATTCCATTCCTATTGATTAACCCAATTAATTTTTCTTGTTCATCTTTATTATTCGTTTTCCTATAAAATGCCTTATCTATCATTTTTCTATGATTACTCAATATTTCTTTAATACTACAATTCTTATTATTATTATTGTTAAACTGCTGCAGTTCAATAAATCTCATATGTAGAGTTGCTAAAAAGTTAATGTCGCCGTACAGGTTAGCCTCGCTCGATACTGTTATAACAGCACCGGCACCACCGCCTACTCCTTGTTCTTCTCGATGTAATTTGGTAAACGTAGGTTCCGAATCAACGGAATCGATAGTCTTGTCATCTGGCAATATGCGATAAATCGGACCGATCGAGTTATTTTTTAGATTGGTTTTTTGCTCTTGACAAAAATCAGAGAGAATTTTAGACGGTCGAGCAAATACGTGATCATTACATTCATTTAACGTGTGACCGAGTCCAATATTTATAGTACCGGTGATTTTATCAGACGCATTATTAAAACGCTCACACACCGACATATTATACAGAGAGAAGCAAGATGTCGGTAGGGTATCCTTGACAGTTTTTAAAATATCATTAATCCTCTGAGGTTCACTATAAAACATTTGTCTGCTGTTAATTTCTCGAAATATTGTTTGCAGATTAACGGGGGAATTACTGGACTTTCGTACGTCTTCGTTTACAAATAGAGTAGGGGAGGTCAAACCTAATATACCATCGATGTGTCGCATTCTCATATTAAATATGTCACTAAGTAAAACATTATTAGAACGCGACCTTTCTACCGCGGGAGAGGTAATAGCCATTTCGAGTTTCTTTTGTAATTTATCAAGATTATTCCTAGAAGTAATTAACCATTCGACAACGAGGGGGGTCAAGTTGGAGAATTTACTACCCAACACTAGTGCTGCAATGGTCATAAGGTCTGTATGATTTTTTTCCATAGAATCATCATATATAATGTCTGATGACGGCGATGAAGGTGGTTGGGGTGGAGGTTGTGATTCCGTTGGTGGTTGTTGTGGTGGTGGTGGTGGTGGTGGTGGTAGTATTGTTGTTGATGATGATTGTTGATGTAATGATGGAGGTGGAAGCGGAGGTGGTTGTATTGGTAGTGGAGTCACCGATGATGATGATGATGAAGATGAAGATGATGATGGTGATATATGTTGTGGTAATATCACCGTTGTTGGAGATAGTAGTCGCTGTTGTGGTGGTGGTGGTGGTGGTGGTGGTTGTTGATATGGTAGTGGTGATAGTTGTTGCGATTGTAGTAGTGACATTGGTAGTATTGGTGGTTCTTTTAAAGGCGAACGCTCCAGGATAATGGGTACCGTATCGTGATCAGGAAATATAGATTTAATTGGAAATGTGACATAATTTCCGTAAAATTCCTTTACTACATCATTTCTCTCTTTTAATATATTATTGACCATGGTCACTACATTTTCTGATTTTTTCCTTAAGTCATCAATATCTGTTATTACCTTGATAATTTCAATTTCTGTTATATCATTATAGGATTCTGCTATGAATAAATTGATCTTTTCGATTGATGATTCGCATTTAGCTTTAATACTAGAACAAATTGTTTCGTATTGATTAATATCATTTAGATTATTCTTCACTTCATTAAAGTCTACATCATGTTCTTTAGGATTCTTCATGATATCGATAATTTGCGACAAATATTCGTTTATCGATTCTACATCCTTTAACCAAAATCTCAATATACTGCTATGTGAATTATACCAAGTGGTAAATTCTCTTCGGAACCAAGAGACTGGTACATGTTCTTGTTTTATGTTATCCTGGTTGTGATCATCTTTTGTCTTCCTATCTGTATCATCCCCATCACCATCGCTATTGTCGGTACATTCTTGGTTTCTTTTATATCCAAATGATAACATTAATCTCGAAACAGGGGCATATAACCAAGTTGAATACATTTTGGGATAATATTTATCCATTAGTCGCTTAAATGTTTGTATAGGTAACGCCCTGTCCATAACATTCAAGGTAGAGTCTGGTTTCATATTCATCTCCGTGATAATAGCAGGAGCATTGACGGATGCTGATTTAATTATATTTTGTTTTGAAATATTAATATGTTGTAATCCTTCATTTTCGAATATATTGTCTCGTAATATTTCACCCATATTTTGAGATTTTGATTGTTCTACATAAAACAAATCATATATTTTCTTTACGTTGGTATTAATTCGAGAGAGAGTTGTCATCGTATGCGACAATACTATATCTGGTCTATTTGTTTTAGTTTTATTATATTCATCTTTTTGTTTTTTCATTTTCTTCCGTATTGGTACATTATTAGATTTACTAAAAAGTTCACCGATAACAGTATTTTCTTTGGTTAATTTTACAGATATAATTCTCCCGTTGTCGTCCACGTAGACATCTTTAGGTGCAAATTGTCTTCTGAAATAAGCGAGTTTTTTCAAATACTCCTTGTATTCTTCGTTATCATCATCATTATCTTCCTCAGTGTTATCATGGTCATCACCGTCACCCTTTGTATCATCTGACAATTTGAAAATATCGTCATAAGACCATCCTTCCATAAAAAAGTTACGACCATATATAAATGATATGGCTTTTTTCATATCGCTAATATTGTCATCATCGTAATAATAATAATATGATTTATTATCTCCATTTATATCATCATTTTCGTCGTCATCGTCGTCGTCGTCATCATCGTCGTCATCATCATCATCATCATCATCATCATCATCATCACCATCATCATCGTCGTCAGCATAAAACCTATATTTTTTATTATAACTACCATTGTAATAATAATCATCATTATTGTTATCATCATCATCATCATCATCATCATCATCATCATCATCTATTTCCATTCCAGTAATAGAATCAGTGTCACTCATTTCAACTTCATTATCATCACTATAAATACAATCATTAGTATAAATATTGTCAAATAGTGTTGTTTTCATACATGAAGATGGATCACTCTTCATGCATGTATAGAATGATGGCAATGGGTTATTTTGATATTTTTTCTTTTGTGATCTAAAATCTTTAGTTTTAAAGAGACGATCCGTATAATGTTGTTTGTATTTTTCTGAGAGCATTGAGGGACCCGTCAAGATTTCGGAGAGCGTACTTTTATTTTTTATAATAACTTCTCCTTCCTTTTCTCTTTTTCCGGTAAGTTTTTTCAAAATATTACGTATTTCATCGGCGTCTTTATTTCTCACATTATTCCATACCCGTTTAAAAGTTAGAGCGGTATTCTTGGCCAATACGCCTTTCGTGGTTACATTTTTAAACATTTCGCATACAATTTGACAGACGGTCAAGAGTTTTATAATATTTGTTTTGGTATTTTCATTCAGAGTCGTTAGCTTCATATCGGTATCTAGATAACCTAGCAGAAAATATCTGAGGAAAAAGGATAAAAATAAACCTTTTTGTAAAAATGTTTTTCCCATGAATAATTTGACATCATCAATGGGTAACATCTCAAAGATGGCCCGGGTTGCTTCTTCACCGTATTCGGTAACTCCCGATAAGCCTAAAAGGCATCGCAGCGAAATATGTGTGGTATTAGTGTGTTGCGTTCGGGCGACAATTTCTTTAGAGCGACAAATTTGACTGGCCAGTAAATATATATTGGATTCATAATTGTTTTGAATGGCTTTACTCGTAATTGTCAATAATACGTTGGCCATTAATTCTTCGAGCACGCTCTGACGACCATTTTTCTCGTTTAATACAAAATTATTCCCCAGGATAGTTAAAAGTAACCTGTATAATTTATTTCCTTCCACCATAGATTTTTTATAAGAAGAATCGTCTTGTGCCACACTATTGACAAAGTCTTCAATTTCTCTAATAGATGTAACACATTCTCTTTTCAAATCTTTATTATTTCTGGTTATTAACGAATAGGTGTTCCCCATCGAAAACAGACACTTTCTACCGTCATTACCATCTTCGGTATGTGCAAAATCTATATCCATTTCTTCGTCGTCCACATTGTTATCATCGTCTTTCGTTAAAAATATACTATCATCCCTGTTGTTGTCAAAAATGTTTATAATATTTGAATAAAAATCTTTATAAAATCCAAAATCTACACTATCATATTCAATATTATTAATACGAATATTATCATAATCGTCATAATAACAATCCTCGGTATGGGTATTTTCTTCATTTATACCGTAATTGGAAAAGAAGTGTCGCTTATTTCTTCCTTTCTCCCTTTTATGTTGGGTTTTAGAACGATGATTTTCAATGACAGATAAAAATTCTTTATATTGTGACGGTTTGGCTAAGAGGGCGATCAGGGAGTGTGTGCTCGATAGATTGAGATGTTCGAGTACCGGAGAATTAGCTGATAGCCATTTCGTCAATTTTCGGGCCGACATCCTCGCGGCCTTATCCATACTTAAAACGCTAACGATAATACACATTTCGTAGATAGCTTTAGTAGCGTCTATGAGAGCAGTTTTGAAAACGGGAATATTGTTAATTGTTTCGTGCACCAAATCGGTTTTGACCGATACATCATCGAGCGATGAAAAAGAGGTACTCGAATTATCTTTCTTGCCGAAAAAGTTATTCGTTCTATGATGAGGTGAAGTGAGCATAGATAATGTGGTCCACGATAAACCGGGAACATCATTTTCGGTAAAATTATTATGGTCTGTAATATTTCTATTGTTAAATCGATTAGACATGACTGATAAAACCTCATTAATATCCTTCATATTATCATCACATGTACCATAATCTTTGTGGAAGCTAGATTCCGTTAGGAGGTTCTTGGTGTGTTTGTTTATTTCCATAGCCCTGGAAATTAAATCATTGGAGTAGAGAGTAATTGATCTGGTAAGAGATAGACTCAGACCATTGGGATTAGATATAATTTTATCGAGTGCCATATTAAAGGTGGAATCGGATGCAGGCAAAGTTTCGAGGACCTTATTACCAACCAAAGTATTTTCCCAGTCGACATACTCTTCTCTTTTTAGTTTTAACATGGGATTATAAAAAGATGATAATTTTCTTATTTGGCTAGGTGTCAACGTTTCATCGTTATCAGTAATAATTCTATCGAACAAGGGTAGAGCCTTCTGGGAAAAATAAGAAGTGGGCATTTTCCAACAGTGCCGCACCGATACTCCGCTCTCAGCAGCGGGACTCGTCGTATTGCTCGCTCGAGATCCTATGGTGTTGAAATGTTTGGCCAAATTCAAAACAGCTTTCGTATTACGATTGTCGTTATCGCCACATAGGTCGTCAGGTAAATCCGTGAGACCCAACAATAAACAGGAAGGATTAAACTCCTTCACAGAATCAATTGTTGTTTGTAGAAAAGCCTCAACGCATTTTGAAAATAGATTTTCGGATGGAACCCACATATTGGAGAGCGCGAGCGTATGGGGCGGTAGGGGGAAGAAAGCATTTTGCTCGCGGGAAATTGTCAAAACAACATTAGCATACAGGGATTTGATAAAGCCCAGTAGAGAAGATAGGTCCAACGCCGAAGGCACCGTATGCAAGATGTGATATGCAACAATAAGAGCATTCTGATAAATGCTTTGTATATTCTCGAGCGTTGGGTCGGATGATTGTGATATAAAATAATTCAATTGATTAACGGCGTTATGGATAGTTTCGAGACCTTGAAATTCAGGATGAAGATTTTTCAAATACATATATATCGAAGAATATGTATAGTTTTTGGGTACATGGATGGTAATATTTATGTTATCAATATTCATCGAGAGAGATATATCGTTTTCAAAGCGATAATTATTATTAATAGTTTCATTTTCATCTTTATTTAGGTACGCTTTTAAATTTTTGGAAAAAGCTTCTGATATATTGTAATTTGTTAAGGATATATTATTGTCTCTTCTAATCTTTTCAAACAAGGGCTTCAGTTTTATCATGGAATCGGTACAAGAACATATAAACTGAATAAACGATTGAAGATTGTCTTTGTTGGTTACTATTGTTTCAAACGGAATAGTTATCTTGCGCATATCAGAAATATCGTTCAGTACTTTTACACCACAGCTATCGTCTTGATCATCAAAACTAAAATTCGTTAAACTATTTAATAAATCTTCTACTATTTTGGCAATATTAGTAGAGTTGATACATTTATCACCAAGACTTTTTCTACCCTTTCTATCTTCTCTGTTTAATTCATCGTGCCTGTTTATTATTTCAGTCACACTAAAATCGTTGATGTTTTTAAAATATTGATCGTGATTGGCTCGTATTTCCGTATAGTCCTTATACATTAATGTACCAATATTATCTGTAAATTTGTCAATAAGAACTTTGCCGTTAACACCAACGAGGGAAAAGAAAGCCGTGTTGAGCCATGTATAACTGATAAGATTAATAAACAATTGTTCTGTCATATCCCCGGAAAGTATGAGTTCGGTTAGTCGTCGCAAGTGGTGAGAGGTTTTATTTTGTAAAGATTTATCCAGAAAAACTTTGTAAGCGATAAGTTTCGAAATAATAAAAATTGGCAGACGCACAATGTTACGGTTAAAACCTCCGGGACCGTGCAGATTAACAGGGCTCGTTTCTATCATTATATAGATTGGCTGTTCCGTGCTGCTGGAGCTCGTCAACGCTGAAATGGCAACACCTATATCGTATTCGTTACCCCATCTCTGGGTACATATATTTTTCATATTGTCAATGTTTTTAATATACCGGGCAATATTTCTATGTGACAGACTATTCAGAGCTTGCATTCGCTTGGGTTCGACGGTAAAATTGGAAAAATCATCTATTCCTCCAAGATGGAGATTGATTGAACCCTGTAATAGCATATTACTGATATTTGTTAAATATTTCGATAGAGTATTTAGATTATGTTTTCGGTTTTCGTTCAGGGGAAATTTGAAAACTTTACCCAACTTTAAAAAGCCTTTTAGATTTAATATACTGGCCACTTCATGGGGCAAATTAGCTATGAAATGGTCGTCTCGAGTGACAATATGTGACCTGCCGTCCGCCAGAGAATTATACGTGTGAATGTTCAAATTATCCAGAGATTTCTCGGCATCACCAATCGTGTTTAATAACTTGTCATAGAGTGTATTTTTAACATTTTCATAAATGGGGATATTTTGACCGTCCTTTCCAATGTTCGACAAAAGTTTTCTCTCGTTATTGGCCAAGTCGTGTAAAAGTGAAGCAATTTTAGCATTGCTGAAAGTGGCCAGCGTATCGGCGGTAGAATCTCGGTGGGGTTGATACATCCACTGCGATAAAGCTGTTCCCAGTTCATGTAAACACTCTCTGGCGTATTTCGCGTTGATTCTTTGCTGTCGTTGAGTTTTTCGCGAGAGCGGATCATTGATATTTTTTCCATTGTGATCAACGAGGTGAATAAGAGAAGTATCGTCATGTGTGGCTAGGGCTGTTTTCGCCAAAAACATACCGGTGCCTATACTGCATCTATTAATTCCGCCTTGGGCCATTTGAATGATTGATCTAAACCAGTCGATAAATACTTTATTTTTAAGTAACTTATCATTCATATTCGTTTGTTTCCAAAAAATAGGAACGGAACCCTGTATTTCCAACAAATCGTTGGTCATTTTTTGACTTACCATATCCATATCTTTGATCGTTAGTCTGTCCGTTATCCTAATTTTGGTTACTGTCTGGTTATTTTCTCTTTTTTCTCCTGGAAAAGTGATAAATAACAAGGGTGTATGAATACTAATAGTTTGTTTTTGATGAGTATTATCATCGGTAACGGTTGAGGTTGGTATCAACAAAGCATCGTCGGGAGAACTCGCCGTGAAGGGAATCAGAAAGGATCCCAAATACATCAACCTTTTATCGTGTTTTCTAAATTGTGTTGCTAACGTTTTAAAACCTTCTGGTGAAAACGGATCGTCTATTTGATAAAGTTTAGAGAGCATGATACACATCGTCTCCAAAAAGGATTGAGCAAACAACTGATCAATATGATATGCAAATTCTCCTCCGTCTCCGTCCTCGTCTTCCGAGCCTTTTTTTTCATCTAGTTTTCTCTTATTCCCCAAAGAAACGCCAGGTTTTTGACCGTGCAATTTTCTGTCATTTTCGTAACAAGAATGATCGGATGTCCACTCTCGGAACTTCATATAATTATCGACTTTGAATCCTCTATGGGGTCTCCTTCGTAAGACATTCCGATAGAGCGAATTACAATGATCCGAATTTGTTTTATTATTTTCCATCTGTGTAAGTCCGATAAGAATTTCTTTGAGAATGTCGTTGAAATATTGAATCACTGTATTGATATTGATATCTCTGATTGAAAAATTATGGATAATATCCTGGGCTGTTTTAGGTTTCGATGACTTTTTGGCAATCTCTTTTAAAACAAATATGATATTATCGAGCAATCCCACCGACCACGAACCCAGTGCGACAGACACGGGAGAGGCATTCTTGACACCTTCCAAACAGCCACCCAGAGCCTGTTCGCGAAGCTTGTACAAGTCGCGTAGAGTGGCATCATAAGACTTTTGATTCGCTAAGGTTTTTTTAATAAATTTTATACGACTTTTTTTATTATTCTCTAAATCACTCACTAGAATAGTATTTTGTAAACCTGCTCTGGCCAATATATTAAATACTGTAATTTGTATTTTAGCAATGTTATCCGTTATGGACGCGGCTGCGGACAATGAAGGGATCAATGTTCGAGTCTTTTTAGTTGCATCATTGTCTTTTTCCACGGGCAAGGATATTACAAACGGTTCGTTTAATGATAAATGCTTAGAATCGACGCTAAGCGACGATTCCGTTATATTAATGGGTGGAAATGAAAGACAGCTATTGGACGACAGAGAACAATACCAATCAGCTACAGCCACACCTCTTTCCACTCCCAAATTTTTATCTTTATATTTATGAATATCTTCTATAGGATGATACATCACTGTTAGATGTAATCATACAATAAGTATGTAATCTTTATTCGGATTTGTTGAAACTGTATATTATTTTTTTAAAAAATATAAATCATCACACACGAAATAAAAATAAATTTATGTAAGACATTGATTGGATTAAAAAATAACAACTCGAGTTTTTTTTTATTTATTTCTTCATAATATATAAATACAATAAATATGTTAGCGGGTCACTTGATTATCGACCATCACTTACTGAAGGAATAATCTGATGTGCATTAGAAGAAGAAGGAGGTAAGACTTCTAATTCTTCATATTCCCTGTCATCCTCCTCCTCCTCCTCCTCCTCCTCCTCCTCATTATCATCATCATCATCATCATTATCATCATTATCATCATTATCCTCCTCCTTATCATTATGGTGTTCATCAGAGTGTAAATCGTCATTTCTAATAAGAGGAGGAGGAGGAGGAGGAATAATAGTAGTAGGTCTTGTAATAGATCTATTAGAAGAAGGAGGTAAGACTTCTAAATCTTCATATTCCCCATCATCATCCTCCTCCTCCTTATCATCATCCTCATCCTCATCCTCATCCTCATCATCATTATGATGGTGTTCATCAGAATATAAATTGTCATTTCTAAAAGGAGGAGGAGGAGGAATAATAGTAGTAGTAGGTCTTGTAAAATATCTATAGTAATGAGTTATAATCATGGACACAATTAATATGCCTATGATAGTCAATAAAATCTTCCACATTATTAAAGTTTTTTTATTCTAATATTTTAGCTGATAGGCTAATCGATATAATAATCTGACGACTAACATTATAATAAAAAAAATAATGTTTACAACACTCTAGACACATTGACTAATGATAATATATTGACTGGTTCAGTTGTTTTAGTTTTTGTTGAACCATTATGGATACGGCTACTATCTTTTTGTCGTAATTTTGTTTTTTAAATACTTTTATAGTATCTAATCCATCGGTACAAGATCCCAATAAAAGATAGGCGGCATCAGCTATATCCATCCGGTCGATCCATTGATTTCTCAAATGTTCCTTTATTTTTCTTGAAAGAGGTATGATTAAACTCTCGTCTTTAATCAACTCATTGTTCTTAATACTCTCCAATGATTCTGGGAACAGGTATAAAATCACCCCCAGGACGAGGTTAGCAGTATTTGTTTCAGTCAGCGCAAAAACAAGACACAGTGTAATATTTACTTGTGCATGTTTTATATATGAAAAAGAAAGAGCTTGACATATCGAGTTACTACGGTTAAATATAGAGAGTATATTTGGCACTATCGATAAATACCATTGACAATCTAACGCAGATACAAATTGAATGATGCTACTAACTCTATATTTGGTAGAAATATTCTTTACATTTTCTATATTATGAGATAATAAGGCTATCAATATGCAAAAGTCGAAATGGAGTTCGGGTGTCCGCAATCTTTTCAAATGTTTCGGGCCTGTCATTTTGGACACCACGAGATGATAGATATAGAGGGCCTCTCTAACAACATCCTTATATTTATCAATAGTCATGGAATTCTTATCAATTCTTAATATTATATCAATCATTTTTTTAACCATCTCATCCGCATAATTAATACTATTTGTATTAAAATTTCCAAGTAACTGTTGGCTCCGTCTCAAACGAGCATATTCCTGAAGAATGAGCGTCATCTCATCCTTGAACATTGATAAACATTCAACAAATTCCCTGGGCATTTTCGTTGAAGCGTAACCTAAATATAGTCCGCTGTCACTCATGACTTGTTTTTCATGTCTAAAAATAATATCGACCACTTCTTTACGATTCATTATAAGTAACGGTGGTTTATCATCAGAGGGTGGTGGGACTGACAGTGGCGATGATGATGAAGATGATGATGAAGATGATGAAGATGATGAAGACGACAATGACGGTGAGAGTGACAATAATGGCGGTAGCGACGACGCCTGCAACTGCGGTGACGTTATATCAAGTTTTATTTTTTTATTGGGATAAAGCTGATCATTTTCTATTTGCTCATTCTTTTGGTTATTATATATCCTTTTTTCCTTACATAGCAATAATACAGATTTATAGTCATCTAAATCAACATTATCAATATCCTCACTCGTAATGCTGCTACTGCTACTACTGCTGCTGCTGCTACTGTTATTATTATTACTTTCAGAATCATTATCATCATCGGTATTATCATCATCAGTTGTATTTATATATATATCATGTTTATTATCATCTTTATAAGGTATAATTGTAACGCCGTTATAGTTTTTATTATATTCCATATTTTATTAATATTGTACAGGAAGTATTATTATTATTATCGGATATATTGGATTTCGATATATTGATTGATGTCTGTATTTCTACAACTTTATTAGAGTTTGTTATATGTGCTGGTTGTATTTCAAATCGCACACAGGCTGACGGGTTGTTCAACGACGTCTTAGTTGTATTTTGGGTAGAAAATCCAGACGAGGCGGCGTGTTCTCTCTTTTTTTCCAAATTGGGTAAAAAACCCAGACAGGATGCTGGCGTGTGTTGTATATTGGGTAGAAATCCTAGAGTGTCCTCTTTTTCTTTTTCTGGATTGGATAAAGACTCTCGACAAGATGTTTTTTCCGAATTAGGTAAAAAACCCAGACAGGATGCTGGCGTGTGTTGTATATTGGGTAGAAATCCTAGAGTGTCCTCTTTTTCTTTTTCGGTATTGGATATACTCTCTCGATAAGATGTTCGCGTTTTCTTTTCTTTGGGTTTGGATATATTTCTTCTCGAAGAGTGCGATTTTTTCTTTTTCTCAATGACCTTTTTTACTGTTTTACATTTGCGAATCGGTAATATTTTCTTATACATTATAAATCGTATGTTCTATGGTATCACAATTATTAATACTTAATCATATCTTTTATATAGTTATATATTCTCTCAAATACATTTATATATATATAATATTACTTTTAACCCCGGTTAGAAAATATATTTTTCAATTAATATTTTAGCATTAGTGTACTAAAAAATATATACTATTTATTTCATTATTGTAGAGAATAATATGTACATATATGTATATGTAGATATCTGTATATATATATATAAATACATATATTGTAATTTTCTTATTTATATGGCTAATTATTAATCATGTCAATCATTATAACTCGAAACACTGACATGCCTATTAGTGACTCAGAAGATGATAATGACGACGACGAGGATGATTTACAATACACAAAAGGTAATAGGAGAATTGTCTATTCAGAAAATAGTGATGATAATTATAATAGTATCGATGATGATGATGATGGTGATGATGATGAGAACGATAAAAACGACATATATAATGGGAAAAACGAAATAATTGATAATAGTATTAATGATGATAATGAAAGTAAGATTAATGATACTAGTAAAGAATATTACAATAATAATGATGACAAAACAATTCTTAATGTGACAAATATTGATAATAATAATAATGAGAATAATAATAATAATAATAATAATAATAATAATAATAATAATAATAATCTTCCCAAAAATATAAAGAAAATTAAATCATTAAACGAGAATCAATTCATAAAAGGGAAAAAGGATACATCTATTCATAATAAGGGTTACATTGATGCATATATATTATATAAAAATACAGCTAAATATAATAATATTAATAATAATAATAATAATAATAATAATAATAATAATAATAATAATAATAATAATAATATAAATAACAATAATGATAAAACAAATATGGCTTATGAAAAGAATCCTGAGGGTACCGATAATAACAATAACAATAAAAATAATAATGACAATGATAATGAAATAATTAGTAGTATTAATATCGGTAAGAACAATTATGATACTTTTCCTGATACAAACACTGATATTCCTATGCAAATCAATGAAAAAACAATATATGATACTCTTGTACAAAATACGCAACACACGACATATGATACAAACACAACGGTAGCTGAAAATAATTTACAGGTTGATAATAATGTATCAGATGAAATATATTTAACCAATAGTAAAAATATCAGACTTGACGAGCCAGTAGAACATACTAATATTGAAAATAATGAGGATGCAGTAAATGAGGAGCATAATAAAAAACAGAATAGTTTATTTGATTATCTTGTTACAAAATATATTACTGATAATGATATTAAAATCACCACCAATAATGATGAAGATAGCGGCGATTATATTAAATCCGATATAGTCACTCATGGTCGGTCGGAACACATAATGATAAATCAAGATGATTATGAAACACCCAAAGAACAATTGCAGGTTTTCAACAAACCATATAATGAGATAAGCAACTGTGATAAAAACAATCATACTAGTGATGGCGATCATGATGATGATGATGATGATGATGATGAAAATATTGATAATAATGATGATATTCCTAACAATGATCATAATATCCTTATCTTTGACAAAGAAAATAATAAACCAATATCAGCACAGTCAACATCGTATGACGATATTAAAAGGATAAAACAACCGTTATATGTGACTGTTAGCAATGAAAATGATTATTGTGCTGATAATATCAATATTATTCGTGATAATATCAGTATTACTCATAATGATGATGGTGATAAATATTCCCTTAATGTTATTAGTAAAAACAAATATTCCAATCCTGTTAATATTATATTTGAAAATCAAACTCCTCCGGCTAATACAAGATTTGAAAATCAAACTCCTCCGGCTAATACGAGATTTGAAAATCAAACTCCTCCGGCTAATACGAGATTTGAAAATCAAACTCCTCCGGCTAATACGAGATTTGAAAATCAAACTCCTCCGGCTAATACGAGATTTGAAAATCAAACTCCTCCGGCTAATACGAGATTTGAAAATCAAACTCCTCCGGCTAATACGAGATTTGAAAATCAAACTCCTCCGGCTAATACGAGATTTGAAAATCAAACTCCTCCGAATCAACTATCTAGATATGCGTCCGAGAATGATTTGATCGTCTCTAATATACATTTCAATATCTTAGATGAACAAGAAGAAGAAAAAACATCAAATAAATCCCATGAAAAACAATATAAAAAACATTCTCTTCATCAGTTAATAAACAATATAAACAGTAATATTGGATCAAATATAGAAAAAGGACTACAAGAGACGAATATGGCTATAGAGGATATTAATATAAAGTTGTTGGAAGAACAGACGCGACATTTGAAAAGTAACGCTATCGTTCTTGCTCTCTATAAAAAAAGACAAGATGCCATTAGAACAGGTGTAAGTTTTGATAATTTACCCCCTCCACCTTCTGTTGATCAGGTTAAACATTTACGAAAGACTATAACTGTAGAACTTATGATGAAAAAGCTGGAGGAATGTAAGAAAATGGATTGTGTATCAAAAGCTAATACACACGAAGTCAACATTAATCTATTAACAACATTGCAAGAAAACCAACTATTATGTAATCCTATATTCGACGAATACGCCAAAATATATCACAATACTAATATAACTGCTACTAGTTATATTAATAATAATGATAATGATAACATTGACGATAATATTCTTACTGGAAATTGGTCGTCGGAGTTTGACATTAACATATTGAGTGAAAGAGAATTTGACGACGAATACGAGAAACTAGAGTTTTATACGGGTTTCTTAAATCGGCTATTATCATTCAAAACGGAAAGTCTATACCAATGGATGATAATTTTACAATTTTTAGAACAAGTAATAGGCGGTATTGTTGGATCGATGACGAGCAATCAGGATAATGATCAGAATACTATTCACCGATACGATGGTGATGATCACAACGAAAAACAAGGCAATAATAATTTAAAAGATGATAATAATTTATTTCTTTGGCATTCGGGTATAGAATTAACGTTTTCATTTCTGAATGATAAAATCCAAAATTATATTAGGGGGATATCAAAAGATATTGCAGAAATAGCTCTTCGGATTGGAATTCCATTAATAATGATTCGGTGGCCAAGTTTCTTTAAAAGCTCAAATATATACAAGTCATTGTTAAAGAGAAGTATTAATAATATATCAAATATAATTATCGATCCGTCTCTATATATATTAAATCACATGATAAAAGACAAAAAAAATAACGATATAGAAAAGCAAAGAAATACAACATATAGCAGATTTACAAATAATTTAGAAAATCGTTTTAATTCAAACTTTAATTCTTTACATAATTGTAAAGTCTCAGATTCTGATAAAATGATGATAAAGGCAATTATTGGGAAAGATATTTCTCTCCTGCATGATATAAAAAAGCACCTGATAACCTATTTATATAAAAACCGTAAACAACTTTCAATATTGTTGATTAGAGGCATATCCGACTTAAAGAAATCCGCCTCATTATTCACAACTCAATATATTACATCATTATCATCGGCGGCTAGAGGAATGCCGGCATCACTACGAACACCACCACCACCACCAGCAGCACCACCAGCAGCAGCAGCAGCAGCAGCAGCAGCAGCAGCAGCAGCAGCAGCACCACCATCGTCTTTGGCGCCGTCGTCACGATCATCTTCCTTTCAATCGTTTCTAACCGAGTCGGGAATGGACGTTGGTTCTATTGGCTATAAGAAATGGTGTAAAAGTCGTCGCAAGCATAAAAAAATAAAATTATCAAAATAAATTCTAACATGTGCACATGTATACATAAATTTTTTAATAATAATATTTAATATTCACTTTGTTTTAATCGAAGATAAAAGTTTTTCAATGTCAATCAATTCCTTGGTAAAATAAATATGACTCAAACCGAAAAAATTCGAATTCGATTTGAGCACGAAATAGGTGAAAAACTTGTCAACAACGACAATAATAATAATATTGACTATAATGAATTGTTCCGAGAATATAATAATATTATAGATAAGGGTGGAAAACTCTTAAAATATGTCAATATGTGTAAACTTCTCTGGAACCCAAAACATTTAAAACATCTCATCTCTACCTTAAAAGAAGATGAAATTGTAAAAGATGAAATTGAGAAATATTTAATATCTCTGTTTTCCGATATGTCGCTTGATAGTGTACATATTTCCATAACTTTAAATATAATAAAAGAAAAACTCTTACTGTTACGAGACGGACTCATAGAATCAACATTCGAAACTATTAAAAAAACACCAATGTCACTCTTTGATAATGATGAACTTCAAGAACGTATTCAAAGAAGACGATCATCTCTAAGAGATATTTTAACCAGGGAAGAGAACGGCAACGGAAAAGAATACAGAAAACTAATTCTCCAACATATGTTAGATATACACAATATTACCAATTTCAGTCATAATAACAATTTCGATTTTAATACTGATCTTGAATATAGTCTTAAATTTGGTGAACAGGTACCCGGAGCCAATGAACACCATTCATATTATCTAACTCGAATTCTAAGAGCGGCCTATGCTTATTCGGGGATCGGTATTCAAAAATGGGGACATTCACCGGTCAAGTCAACAAATATTGTACACGAGATTGTGCGAAAGATATTCAATATCTCTGATGATATTTTTGCTATAAAGTGGGAACCTAATAGTGGTAATAATCATGTACTCGACCAAAAAACTCCAATAAAAATAAAGAATGCTCCTATTCACGATAGAGATCACATCTCCATTGCCGATACTCATCTTTTATACGGAGAACCTGAAGCTGTATTAGCTTTTACGAAATTGTTGCAATTAAGACATCCTTATGATCACAATTATCAGAATCCTTTGTACCCATTTATGTTTCCATTTAAAAATTCACATGTGGTGCCAAGTTTTTTTAAAGTGACACCATACAATACTATCCCTAACAATCCAGAAAATATATCTTTCTTTATTAATTTTCTTTCCGATTTAATATTTGGTTATCGCTGGATTGAACACAGCTTTAATAATAAATCTCTAACGAGACACCAACGTATTATCGGTTATATATGGTACAATGTTCAACATATGAAAGATGAGCCCGTGAACAATAGTGGGACATCTATAGTCTACGAAATAAAGAACATATATAATGAAATATTGAAACAATTAAAAACTTATCTATATTCTATATATACAGAAATAGCACCTAAAGTATTTAATCTTATGCATGTTACTATAACTGATAAAGATGTATTTTTACTAGGGGATGTTATGTGTAACTTGTTCATTTTCAAACTTATTGATCTTGTTCACATTGATCGATATAAGAAACATAATACCACTAGGTCAATATGCAGCGTTACGATAGATTCTCCTGATTATCTATTATCTCATCCTCATAGGAGCTATTTTTCGAAAGATAAGTTGTTAGATACAACATATAATCATAATTCAATCAGTCAACCCGTTGATAAAACAATATCTGTTTTCAAAGATATAACAGATAAAATAGAATTTTATTTTAACAATGCCAACGTGGGAACGCGACTATGTATTTACTTTGATACTGCTTCTTTTTCTCCCATAAGTATGGTATCGTTTTCTCCACACAGTGGTGTTCGTATTGTACAAAATACCAACAGCAATGATTTCACCATCGATCATCCTAAGATGGCAGAATTAAACGTTGCAGAATTCAGGGGAATAACTACGGATATTATCGATACTGTGAGTTCGGCTGTCAAACGGTATCATGCGAGTGCTGAAGCTGTAGTAACTGATATAAAAGAGGAGAGGCAAATATTAAGAAAAGCAGAGACAATGCATATTTTTGAAAAAGAACTTACAAAATCGATTGAGAGACTCGACTTGTCCCATACCTTAAGTATGAGACGAGAAGGTGAAGAGGCATTGGAAGTAATCGGTAAAGATGGTAGTAAAATAACAGATGAAATTACCACACTGAGAAAAAATGGCACGGAGATGACGTCTTTCCTCGAGCAATTAGGCGTGAAAGCACCCGAGACAATTAATGAACCCTGCGCCTTAGAAATCGCTGAAACCTATCCTGATTTTAAAATAAACAATATTGCGAGAGAAGCCAAGGATCTTGAACAAAAACTTCCGCCTGAAGAAATTGATTATTTGAAAAAGGTTGAAAAAGATCCGAGATTTAACGATGAAGAATTTCTCAAAAATTCATTAAAAAAAAGTAAAACGGCTAATGTTTTGAACAATTCTCTTGCCACTAAATTATCTAACGGTGCAGTCAAGATTGCGGGACGATTTGGTAAATATTTGATATTAGGAGGTGTAACTTATGGAACACTCGCCATGTTAACCTCTTCAACCATTCATTCCTCAAAAGGGGCACACTATAATGTCATTACTCGTTATACTCCGAGTGGAGTTAAATCTTACAAATTGATTAAATATTCTTGTATGGACAAAAGCCTAGGAAATGGTGAACATATAGAACATCCATTCGAGACACAAATTTCACAATATATTGAAAACAATACCAATGATTTGGAAAAGGGTGCCAATGTTGTAAACCCTAATACAAAATGGCAGAGCAAAACAAAGGGATATGCTCCAATCTGCTGTGAAGACGACGTACGGTTTCACGGATCTTGCGGCGGCTGGGCCGATTTTTCTGACACATCTGTGTTGGGCGCTCTGGTGAACGAGCAAGAACTTCCCAAAGGAGCTTCGCTTACGTGCGATCAAGGACTAAGTATTGTTAGCGCTATGAGCGATATGGCTATAGCCTCAGCCACGGATGTCAGTAAAAAAATAATTGACGGAGTTATAGATGTTTCAACAGAAACAGGAGATAGATTGATTGTGAAAATATTACAAAGTCGATTTTTTATTGTAGGCTTACCTTTAATCATTGCAGGTCTTCATGGTATAGAGAAACGCGATATTAAATATTTTTTTATAATATTTATAAGTCTTTTTATTATACTTTTATTGGTAAGATTTTTTGTTATAAAATATATGAACATTTCAACACCCTATGTAACAAAGCATGAAAAGCAAGAAACCAAAAAGCATGAAAAGCAAGAATGATTCTACAATTCTTCTAAAATAAAAACTATATAATAGTGATATAAGGTGAAATAAAATTAAGGAAAAATATAATGATTTATTTTCCACATCATTTATTTTAAGAAATGTATCATCGAATCAACAGGATAATGTTAATAAAACTAAAACATATTATTAGTGTTTATTTATTTTAAAATAATATATAAACAGTAATAATTTTTATATATCACATTTATTTTATTGATAATAATTATATATATATATATCATCTTAGCTTAATCAGAATATTCATCTTGGGATCAGGGCCTGTTATTCAAATAATTCGGCATATCATTTATAATACCATTTTCGTTTGCATGTTCATTGTTATTATAGATGAATATAAGACATAAATTACGATCATCAATCCACCATCTGGCACAATTATTGCCCGTCGATTCGACATTTACCCGTGATAGATAATCCATAGCTGCCGACTCAGTTCCTTTAACCATCCATCTGACAACATAATAGCGATATTTGACTGTATTAGATTGGTCACTCTGGGTTTTGTTTTTAGTCTCTATCAGCTTACTACCTTCATTGCATAATGCTACATTGTTATTATATTTTTGTAAATACTCACGGATAGTTTTTGATGATTTATGAACCATTTTGATTTAATAATGACTTGTATATATATATTTTTTTTTATATTATACTGTAGGTCGAGAAAATTAACATATATATATGTATATATATATTATGGTAAAGACAGAGAGAAAATATATCTATATTACAATAAAGATGGTTGTTAACTTTTTATTAGTTAAATAATCTAATGACTAAGCTTGTAAACAAACAAACATCTAAGATGAAAAATAGAAAAATACCTTGGCCTATACTAAAATCACGCATACAGGATCGAAGAGAAAGAATTGATAAAGAAAAGGATATTATTTCTATGGGTATGAATATTGAAAATAAAGGACCTATAAAATCCAAGAGGCAAAAGAACAAATCGACAGACACTAGTTCTCAACAACGATTTAGAAAAAAAATAAAAAAGGATCAACCTTCAAAACAACAACAACAATCACCACCACCGCCACCACCATCACCAAGATTACCTTCTTCTTCATCATCATCATCATCAACAATTATACCAGCATCACACCCGCTACCGTTAATGATACCATCCTCATCATCCATGGCACCAAAGGAGGAAAAATATCCATCTCTGTCAAATTTCTCAATGAATAAAGAAAAAAAGAAAAAATATAATAAAAGGTTACCTGTTAAGAGAAAATATACAATTGTATCTCCTTATAAAAATCCACCTCTCCCACCCAATACAAAAAAACTTCCCAAAATTACAAGAATAGATATCGGTAATAGATTAAGAAGAATATTATTGGAGGAAATTAATATTCCTATAAGAGAAAGAACACAAGAAAAAAAACGAGATCGCACTGAAAAAAGTATAAGAAAAAATAAAGTATATAACATTATGCTTCATAAATTTTTAAATTTTGATAATAGCATATGTAAAAAAGAAGCAGAAGAAACGAAAATACAATTAAATGAAAATCTGAAAAAATACCAGATTGATTATTTAAAACAAACCCTAGAAGAACGCACAAATTATGAAACTTTTTGTACTCTTTTGTTTAATTTATTCAATATCTCCCAGCTACTGAATAAGCAATTTCATTCCAATTTGATTTTAATAGATATACAGAAACCAGAAATAAAAGAATTGTCTTTTGCCGATTATAAAAAAAGATTACTCTCTCCAATTTGGAAAAAAATGTCTCAATCGATTGAAAAAATAATAGGGTCTTCCGACCAAGAATTCGGTAAATGTTTACAGTCTATTATAGGTAAAGTAGAGACTTTTGAAAAGGCGGTTAATGATTTTAAAAAAACAATGGCCTCGATATCATATATCCAACCGAAAGAAAAGAAAGTTGATGATAAACAAATAAGCAACGATTATCAATCAGATATTATTAACCGACAACAGGCATTTATACAAATACAGGAGCAATTAATAAAACGGCAAAATGATATGATACAAAATTCATCAAATACTTTACTCGCTGAAAATCCTATACAGGAGACAAACATATAATATATATATATATATATATATATATATATATATATATATATATATATATATATATATATATATATATATATATATATATAATATAATATATAATAATAACAATGTATATTGGATAAAATAAAGACTATTTCATTACATTATCATTTTTATTTAGTCATCAATGCTGAAATGTTGATTTATTCCAGACAATAAATAACCCATTATCTTTACTGTACCATCGACTCATATTGATGGTAATGATAAAATATTAAAAAAAATTATTATACAAATTTATAGATTTTAATATACTAGGATGGCAATACTGGTTTAAAGATATATTTATTACTATTACCACCACCACCAGATTTGTCTGTTTTCATAGTATTAGTAATGTCAGTTGAATGACTTTGTTTTTTATGAGGATGATGGAAAGTGTTTAATTTTTTATTCGCATTAGATGTACCACTACTTTTATTTTCATTATTGTTGACTGTGCTTGCATTTTTAATATCCTCTCTTCTAAACCGGTTTAAAGGTCCTCCGGAGTTCCATCCGGAAATTAGCCATCTGCTTAACTCTGTGTTCAATTTTGCTCTTTTGATAGTAATTTCTTTTTTTTTAGTACTAGGATTTTTCTTAGTACCAGAATTTTTTTTAATATCATGCTTTTTTTTGGCACCATGCTTTTTTCTATTGCTTTTATGATTTTTACATTTATCCATATTATCAGGTTTCATTATCATCAGAATATGAAATATTAAAATGAATAATTATCTCTATATGTTAATAATTATATTTATATATATATATTAGTTATTTGTAATAAATTACCGATATATATATATATATATATATATATAATATATCAATAAATCCAATATATATAATATAAATTTACTAATATTTTATCATCTACAGCTGAGCGCTCATGTCATAAAATGTACATGTTTCTGATATTAGTTAGATTTTAGAGAGACATAACCATTCGTTACACCAAGAAGAGAGATATGACTTTAGAAATGAAACCATTTGTAATCAAGTCTCTAATGTTATATGATGATTACCGATATGAATTTAAAAGGCTACAATCATTCGCTGATTGGTCTGTGGAATGGTTGAGTCCAGTGGATTTGGCTAAAGAAGGATTCTATTATTTAGGAAAGAAAGATTTCTGTAGATGTGTTTTTTGTAAATTAATTATAGGCGAATGGGTACATGGAGACACTGCCAAAGATGAACATGTGCGATTATCTTCCAACTGCGCATTTATCAAAGGCCAGGTTCAAGATAATGTACCTCTCAAGTGGCATGATTTTTCTTTCATGAATCACGAGATTAAAGGTAATAAATGATATATATATATATATATATATATATATATATATATATATTCACATATCGTTAAACATTTTGCTATATAACATTTATAATTATGGAGACATAATTTTTCAATTTTCTTTTCTTTAAGATATACTTGGTGCTACTAATGACATCAAACCGATATATACAAAATATATTGACTCTCAAAAACGATTGGATTCATTTAATAAATGGCCAAAAGAAATGACACAAACACCTATTCAGTTGTCAGAGGCGGGATTTGTCGCAGATGGTTAGTAAGATTGTTATATTTTAATTGAACATGTGTACATAGTATATTATTTATATAATGTTGGTTATATAATAACAATAATATTTTTTATTTTCTTTATAGATATACATGATAATGTTTATTGTTTTTATTGTGGAATATATCTAACGCGATGGATGAAAAATGATATACCTTGGAACGAACACGCCTTATGGAATCCATACTGTCCATATGTTAGAATGGTAAAGAATGAAAAATTTATTAAAGAGGTGAGTTATATTAATATGATGGTTAATTGAATAATATGACAAATAATATAAGAAATATATATATATATAAATATAAATATATACGTATATTTTATGATATATATTTTATAACATTTTTATATATTTTATAGGTTTATGATCAGCATTACAACCAGAAGGGATCAACAGGTTTTGATAATAGTGTAATCCGATCAATGGACACCGGATTGATGAATTATGATGTTTATCGACAGGCTGTTCAGATGGAATATCAAAACGGTTATCAATCATCTAACGGCAAGATCTTTAGCAGTTCTTTATCAAATTGTATTCAGTCAGCTCTTTTAATAACAAAAAATAAATTATTATGCAAGGTAAAGAAAAATATATAACATATAGTGTAAATAAGATATATATAATAGTATACTATATATAATATGTAAATTATATATATATATGTATATATATATATATATATATATATATATATAATATATATTAAGGATGTATAATAAAAGGCAAATTTTAATTAAGAATTTTCATTATCTATAAAAACATATTATACAAGTTTTTATAAAAACTTGAGATTGTTGAATATATATATATATATATGTATATATATATATATATATATATATATATATATATATATATATAAACATATAATGATTTTATGACTTATGTCATTATGGATAAATTATCGCAAAATAATAGTTGCTTATTTTTCGTCATAATATATATCATAGTTGTTATATATGTGGGTATAACAACATATTTGTTGAATGTAAACATACAAGCTCATATCAGCGATGCAATTAATCTCAAAGATATATATGGAGAATTTTCTAGTCGCTTATCCGATAATGTTACACCACAACAAATGTTTAATCAATATATGAAAGATGATGATGCATTATTATCGCACAGTATCGATGTTTACGCTATTCCACCGCATCCTAGTCTCCTGCTAGAATCAGAGCATGGGAATCCTCTTCAATTACAGTCACAGGGACACGAGAGAAAACCTCAGCCTCTAGAATATATTCAAAGTGAAAAACTCAGATATGATCAATCCGGTAAAGAATTTAGATATGCAACTCACGGTGACGATGAGCGTATAGCTTCAGTTGCAGTGGTAAAAAAATATGTAGCCGCGCTTTTAAATATTACTCGTGATTCTACAATCAGCCATCCAAATATGCCACAGAGAAATAATAAACGTGATCGAGAATTACACAATCTTTTATTTTCTGATCATGTTCATTTTACACCACTTTATAAAAATCCTACCGCTGTTCTCAAGGGAGGACATTGTGATAATCCTATACCGTTCGATGGTAGTAGGGCCTCAAACTGTTCCGAATTATGTATGAACCCCGAATCTCGATTGGTTGAAGGTCCCTTCATTTCGGGAGATCATTTGTATCCGGGTGATCAGTCTTACTGTTGGAGTGGACCCCTTACGGGGACGACGGATCAGGTGTCTCTCAGCGGTAAACATAAACACAAAGATCGATTACTTTGCAGTAATACTACCTCTGTTTTAGTCCTCAAAGATGATGGACATTGGACATGTAGACCGCAATACCCTTTTCTGTTTGGTGGTATATCCGGTATGGAGAGAAGAGCATGTTTATATGATCCTTATATACACGAACCCCCCTCAGCCGAATTAGGGAAAAATCCTTCGGAAATTTTTAATCTGTCCACCCATCTTATCGATTCTGTAACGGGTCAAATCGTTCAGTCACATTCTGATCTTACAAAGACAGCTTATTTTTCGAAAATGATCAACGCTGCTTCATCTACCGATTTCTTGAGATTGGCAAACGATAAAGAGTTTTATAGGAAAAATTTTGTTGGATGCAATTGTTCATTAACGGCCCTCGATATATTTGGTAATAAACCACTAACGGTGAAACAATCGTCTAATCTAAAATTTTTTGGCCTTAGTTCGTGCAACACAAACCCTTGTATCATGACAAGAACAGCAGATAATTTTGTTCATTTCAACGAAACCGATAACACGTGTCACGCCATAGCCCAGGGAGAGGATCAATCTTATCACATTATTCACGGCGACAAAAGAACGCCACTCGTGGGAACGCTAACACCGGCAGCAGGAATAGTGCCTGCCGCCTCGCTAGCCTTAAGTAATGAAAAAGTCGTGCATCCTGTGAAACTTAGTATCGGGTCCGAAGAATCGAATCCTCCAAATCCTAACGAAACATTAGCTATTCAAATAACCAGACTAGCTTCTCCTGTAATACCAGCAATCAACAATGACTCTTCCAATAAAACAAGAAATGTCATGTTCGTACCCATTCAATCCATAACAATGACCGGCAGTCAACCCAAAAATACAATAAGAATATCTGAACTATACAGTATTGAAGGTGGATGTATCCCCCCTCTTAATATTGGTGCTTTGAAAAATTCTTCACCGTTACCGTTTAACGTGGCTCCATATTTTATAGAACCTATTCCCAATATATTAGCAGATGCGCTACCTGAAAAACCTTATGAACATGAATTATTAGTTTTGGAAGGTTTACGAAATAGTAGACTTGTATCGGGAAATGTTTTGGGTGGTTCGGAAATGCTCTTTTCGCTATTACTGGCTGATGACGGTAAAGGTAAATTTGATAGACACCCCAACCAATATACGACCCACTCGACGGGTTACCAAAGATTAAAGAAAATGAGATATATGTATGATCAACTTTTTCCGTACAGAAGACTATCGACATTTGAATTATACAAAAAAAATATTACCTCCGCACACCATCAATATTCCTCATGGGATTTAAAATTTCGTGAGAAGGAAGCACGAACTTTTAGCGGTATAGAAAATTTGGAAGATACTTTTGTTATTAGAGAAGGTCTATTGCTCAGATCCTACCGAGCTTA
Source organism: Penaeus chinensis (assembly GCF_019202785.1). NCBI lineage: Eukaryota > Metazoa > Arthropoda > Malacostraca > Decapoda > Penaeidae > Penaeus > Penaeus chinensis. The sequence goes on from NC_061837.1 coordinate 271,109, forward strand.
TGCAGGTTGGATTTTAAACGCATCGTCAAAAGCCAATATAGATTTTTCCGACCTTTACTATAACGACAGCAGAGAAATTGACTTGAATAATGCTCAGTTTGTATTTCCTACATCACATTCGCTATTACCAAGAATAGACTCGGAACACGATATATTTTCCGTAGATCGTGATTTTCTCTTTGATCATGAAACATTTTCACGTTATTTTACCAAATCAGAAAACGTAAACCTAAAAATATTCAATAATTTTTCACCAGAGTACAGCGTGTCACCCTATCCAGTAAACTCTGAACATGGTTGGGGGTTGAATACCTTTCGGTATCTATACAACTTTAAAGATAATATATATACAGATAGTGATCAAAGATTAAGATTTGATGAATCCGATTGGACTTTTGAAGGTAAAATTTTACCTGCCTCTATTTTCAAAAAAAGTTTGATTGAATGGGGACATGAACAAGGTCATATAACCTCTACCAATTGGCTTAAAGATGGTACAGATACAGTAGCGGAATATAAAGGACTCTTGGAAAAGACAAGTATTGTCTCTAGACCAATGTGGTGGACCGCTGTATGGCCCAGAACTTTTTGGAGATATAGTACTCCTGAATATTTTGATGTATAATAACCATAAGGTTTGAAAATAAAGAATATAACAAATCGTAATTTTTTTATTAGTTATAGAAATACCTTACATTTTCTTTATTTTTTATTAATATTACTACATAGAAAGAAATACCTTACATTTTCTTATTTTTTATTAATCTTACTATATTTATATATCATGTTTGATTAAATAGGTACTTATTCTAAAATGATTATATTAGATTAAATATATCAGATACCATCAATATTATTACATGGCAACATATCATATTTGTTTGATTATATAGGTACTTATTCTAAAATAAGCATATTAAATATATCAGACACCATCAATATTATTACATGGCAACATATCATATTTGATTGATTATATAGGTACTAATTCTAAAATAAGCATATTAAATATATCAGACACCATCAATATTATTACATGGCAACATATCATATTTGATTGATTATATAGGTACTAATTCTAAAATAAGCATATTAAATATATCAGACACCATCAATATTATTACATGGCAACATATCATATTTGATTGATTATATAGGTACTAATTCTAAAATAAGCATATTAAATATATCAGACACCATCAATATTATTACATGCAACATATTTGTTTGATTATATAGGTACTTATTCTAAAATGATTATATTAGATTAAATATATCAGACACCATCAATATTATTACATGGCAACATATCATATCTGATTGATTATATAGGTACTAATTCTAAAATAATGATATTTTATAATATCAGATTAAATACATCAGATATTATCAATAGACATTTTTATCTTTATAATAATTATGTGCGCGTATCGCTAGACTTGTAATAATGATATCTGCGCTTCTCTTTTTTCATATTACCCTTTCCATCGTTATTTTCATTATTATAATTGGTATAGGGTTGATAATATTGTTGTTGATAGTAACGATCTTGGTTTCGTTGTTGGTGGTGACGGTGATCACATTGTTGCTGTTGAAAGTAACGATCTTGGTTTCGTTGTTGTTGCTGCTGCTGCTGCTGTTGTTGGTGGTGGTGACGGTGATCATCTTGTTTTTCTTCTTGCTGTTGCTGTTGTTGCTGCTGCTGCTGCTGCTGTTGAAAATAACGATCTTGGTTTCGTTGTTGTTGTTGGTGACGGTGATCATCTTGACGGTGATTATCTTGCTGTTGGTCTTGCTGTTGATATTGTGGATTTTCTTGCTCCTGATGGTGGTATTGTTCTTGTTGTTTTGATTTATAGCTATTAGGCTGGTTGGAGAAGTGACGCTGTTGTTTTTGCCTATACAAATTGAATGGCACCTGATTTCTTTGATAAGAACCAGGAGAATATAAAGGAGGATAACATGAGGGTGTATTGAAACAATCCAAAGGAATATGACACGAAATATATGGGTAATGCTGTTGATATTGATAATTCTGTAGTGGGTAAGGTGGACATAATGTATAATTAGGCTGGCCCGAAAACATATGAGGTGTTACAAAAGAGGGATACATTGGCATTTGGGAAAATGATACCGCGGATACATTTGCTGATGGAGCATTTGTGTCATTCATTGGCTTTGCATTAATGGTAAGATAAATCGTAGCCTGTACATCATCAAACATATCTTTAACATCGTCGATAATATGGTACGGTCTTTTATTTCTTGATGGATTTGATGATACTTCCATTTCTTGTTCATCTGAATTTAAATTTGTATTCAGATTCATTTCTTGTTCATCTAGATTTGATTGTTCTTTTTGTGTATTTCGATCCATTTCTTGTTCATTTAAATTTGATTTTTCCTTTTGTGTATTCCGATTCATTTCTTGTTTATCAAGATTAGATTTTTCTTTTTTTGTATTCCGATTTGTTTCTTGTTTATCAAGATTAGATTTTTCTTTTTGTTTATTCCGATTCGTTTTTGGTTCTTCCGAAATTTTAAGATAAACCGTAGCTTTCATATCATCAAACATATTTTTAACATCATCGACATTAGGAGACGGATGGATGTCGATACAAGGAGGCAGATGGTATGGTCTATCATTATTTGGTGTCGGATTCCTTTTTTGTTCATCTTTATAATCATCTCTTTTCATATATTTTTTGTTATACACATCATCTTTATATGAAATATACATTTCTTCTTTATTTTGAGAAGTATCTTTCTTCATTTTTTTATTATATTTATCTGATTCACGGTCCATTTCATCACCATAACCTTTAAGATCAATATATAATCCTAATCTATTACTATTTTTATCGTCGTTATTATCGTCATCATCATCATTACCACCGTCACCATTACCACCGTCACCATTACCATTATCATCAGTATTTGTATTAGTTAACTTGGATACGTCCATCTGTGAGTCTTTCGTTGCTTCTACTACAGTTCTTTTCTTCGGTACAGGAGTTGTATTCTCAAGTGATTTTTCAGACTCCTCTGACCATAGACCATATTCTTTTGGTGGTGGTAGTTTTAAATCCTCTTCCACTTCTTTATTTGAAGGTGGTTTAAGTGAATCCATTTTTCTTTATATTAGTAGATATTGGTAATTGATATATTAAATGATGCTTGTTTTCTGTTTGATTCTGTTAAATCATGTGCGTATATATATATATATTTCCAGTAATATTTAAGATTATACCCCCTTATATATGTAATATTTAATATGATTGAACGTTAGTATCAAAATATGAATATAATCATATTAATATTTATATTTATATAACATAGCGGGGGGTGTTAGTATATATTGTTTAAATAAATATTAATAATTGCAGCTATTCCTGTATGAAAGGTTTTCTAGCCATGTTCTGTTGAAGGAAATATCAGATTATAATCAATGGATTTGTGATATTAAATAATGTAAAGCAAGACTGATGAAAACTGAATCAGTATCTTTGTACAAGACTATCAATTATGGAAATATGAATATGAAATATTAAAACTAGAATAAATATATATATACATATACATATACATATACATATACATATATATATATATATATATATATATATATCATATGTTATAATAATATTATTACATTTCTACAAATATGGAAAATGAGAAATATATAAAGGATACTAAAGATGAAATTGGAGAATGTATAGAATCTCTCAAGTCTTTTGAGGAAAATGAGAAATATATAAAGGACACTAAAGATGAAATTGGTGAATGTATAGAATCTCTCAAGTCTTTTGAAAATTTCATATCTATAAAGATGAGAAATAATAAAGTTGGTGATTGTATCACAGATGATAATATTGGGGAATGTATTTATTTTCTAAATTTGGTAGAAGATTCTCTTAAAGAATGTCTAAATAAGATCAAGCTTATAAATGAAGCCATTAAAAATATAACGGATACTACAATACCGAAAGATGATAATCGAGAAAATGAAAATGTAACGGATATCACAATATCGAATGATAACCGAGAATATGATGAAAATGAAAAAATTACTTGTATAAGCAAAAATACAAACAGAAATATTAAGACTTATTTAAAAGATATACTCAAGATTATTGATAATGAAAAGAAAAAATGGGGAAAATATGATGAGCAAATGAAAGATAATATTAATCAGATTAACAAGATTATATATAATGATCTTTGTGGCCTCTTGGATAAGACAAAATCTACAATATGTATGAGTTATTCAAAAAATGATTTTGTATGCTTAAAAATTGGTGGAAAATATTTATCATCCGATAATGAACTATCAATGGGGTATCCTGTGCTTAAAAAAACTCCTACATGTATTCATTTATTATTGAGTCTAGGGATCGTATGGAATGAGATGCATAATACATTTATGTTGACTCGTATGGAAATTGGTAAAATTGAAAAGAAAGAAGTGTGTCTTGGTTGCCCAAATATTGATATTAAATCCACTGTAATATTCTATGATGGTTCAACACAAACTAGAGAAGAGACTTTCCCCTATAATTCTATAACGAGTTTTAGAAATAAAATCCCTCTCTATTCTCATAATGATATAGATGTTAAGACACATTCATCTTTTATTCATGTTATTGTTGATGACTTGAATAGTACATTTAGTGTTGAGGTTGAAAACTGTCCACAATTGATATATAGTAGTGACTGTGTTAATTCTGGTGGTATATCAATATTTACCAGATGGATGACTTGTACATTTGATAATATCAATAATCATATTAAAACATTGGGAGACAAAACGTTTTTTGGGAAAGTAAGAATCCCCAGAAATTTAGATGTAAATTTCAAGCCTATTAAAGTTCATAATAATGAATATGAACACATTATACAAAATACCAATATAAAAAGATTATTATCCATGAATGTAGGAGATGATGATGGCTTATTAAATACATTCATTTCATTTTTTAAAGAGGAAAACAATCCATCATCTTTTGAAAAAATTAATGATGAAATAGAAAAATTGATAAGTCTGGAGAGAATTATAGATACGATGAATTATAATGGAGAATGTAATGAAAATAACGTACAAGAAATAGAGGAAGTATTTGATAAAGATGATATTAAAGAGTCACAAGAAATAGAGGAAGTATTTGATAATGATGATATTAAAGAGTCGAATAACGCAAAAGAAATTATAGCTTTTGCGGATAGACTCTTAAATAAGATTCATCATGCAGGTATAATAAATATGGTTCCATCTTTTATGACCGAAATTGAAAAATGTGAAACTATAAGAGATTTTTCTATTTTAGAATATCCATTAATTAAGAAAGATGGTGTTAATCTTACATGTAGAACAAAAGATAAAGACATGGATAGAACAAATAAAAAGAAAAAAACATTTTCTTTTTTGAAGGAAATAAAAGAATTGGGAGGGTGCACATGTAATTTGAAGCCGTTGTTCAATACCATTTATTTGATGGCGAATGATAATGAACTTGTTGAGATTAACAAATATTATAAATATTACTTTGATACAATAGAAGAATTTTATATGGACACGTTTTATGATCCCAATATAAAAAACGATCCCAATATTAACTGGGAAAGAGGACAGAAAATTAGACGAAAACTAAGATTAATTATGATAGCAAGTTTGTTTTCATCACAGTATTCTATAACAAATAGAATTTTAAATAGAGAATTTAAAAAATATTTTGAATATATTTTAAGATATACATTATTTATTCTTTTTGACAAAATCAAAAATAATGTTGATACAAAGCTGAATGGATGGATCACTCGTGCTCTTGTCAATCACTTGTCTAATTATAACAATATGTTAGAATTTGTTTGTATATTGAAAACTTGGATGTGTGAATTTCAATATTACCCAATTGGTAAATATTGGCTTGATGGTATGTCTACAACGAACGGTAGTTTCGAAAAGGACTCAACAGGAAAATATAAAGCCTTATTTACACCTATCGCTAAGCATATGAGAGTAATAAAACTAAAAAAAGAAAATGATTATAATGAGAATGGCAAGGATGATATATACCAACATTTGTCATCTATAAATAACCCAATTTTGTTGATTAATCTATCTACCGGAGAGGGTGTATTATCTCTGGAATCATTAAGGGTTAGGAGTGAAGATGACATGAATATTACACATATTAATTTTGGGGATTCTAATATTATTAGAGCGAAACATATTATTAGACCTATTATACAAATCAAACTAAATAAAAAGCATTTGCAACCTATAGAGTCTTTGGTTGACGTATTTAATTTGGATATTATGGATATATTTCTCGATCGTAAACATTGGATGGAGATTTTAAAAAATAAAGGATCGTTTAGTCTGGTGGCGGTGGGAAAACATGTGTCATCTTTTAAAAAGAAAAAGACGAATAATGGAAAATTATTAAACGAGAAAGACAGTTATACCGCTATCAATGTAATGTCTAGTTTATATAACGAATATGGGGAATCTATAAATTATATTCCAAAAGATATGATACAAGATATGAATAATTGTTTAGGTGATGAAGGATATAAACGAGCCATACGATCACTAGCTCCATCAAAAATTAAACTTATAATATGTAATGATAATAATAATACAAAATTATCTATCGATGCTAATCATTGTTATAAAAAATGCGATTCCACTTTTAATTGTTATCCTATACAATATGTTTCGTCAATGTTTATACCTAAATATAGAGCAGGGATAATGAGACATTCCAGTGCGAATGATAAGAAAGAGGACAATTTTGATATACTATTTAAAAAATATCAAACAACTTGCAATGATATAGTACAGAAAAGAAAGAAGATCAATAAATATCTGAACAAACTAGAATCTAAAAGATGTTCTGTAACATTAAAACTTCGTCAAAATAAAAGAGGTATAAAACGAAAATTAGAATTGTAAATAATCAGACGAATATATATCAGGTAAAATTTAAAAAAAAGGAAAGTCAAATGACTTAATACCAGTGAGTTTATTTTGTATATATGTATGTTTAAAAATAAAAAATAAAATATATATATTTTATTTATAACATAATTATCAGAATTATCTCTTTTTTAACAAAATTTACAAATGAAGACATTTATATTTTTTTAATATAAATCTACAGATATTTATGATTTTTTTTCACAAATCTCGCAACAGAATAAAAAAAATATAAATTCACTGTTTTTGCTTTCGAGCTTTTAAAAAAATACAAAAAGACGCTTTTTAATTTATTTTTAGAAATCTGTACTCAAATTCGTTTTTTCAAAACAAGATTTGTTTTTTTAATTTACTGTTTTTTTGAATTCACTGTTTTTGCCTTCGAACTTTTAAAAAAACATAAAAAGACGCTTTTTCAAAAAAAAAATAGAAATCTGTACTCAAATTCATTTTTCAAAACAGAAAAATACAAAAAGACGCTTTTTTAATTTTTTTTAGAAATCTGTACTCAAATCCATTTTTTCAAAACAAGATTTGTTTTTTTGAATTTACTGTTTTTTTGAATTCACTGTTTTTGCCTTCGAGCTTTTAAAAAAACATAAAAAGACGCTTTTTTAATTTTTTTTTAGAAATCTGTACTCAAATCCATTTTTCAAAACAGAAAAATAGAAAAAGACGCTTTTTTAATTTTTTTTTAGAAATCTGTACTCAAATCCATTTTTCAAAACAGAAAAATAGAAAAAGACGCTTTTTTAATTTTTTTTTAGAAATCTGTACTCAAATCCATTTTTCGAAACAGAAAAATAGAAAAAGACGCTTTTTTAATTTTTATTTAGAAATCTGTACTCAAATCCATTTTTTCAAAACAAAGATTTGTTTTTTTGAATTCACTGTTTTTGCCTTTGAGCTTTTTGGAATATTTAATTTACTTGAACTGTTTTTTTAATTTGAAATGTGTTTGCATTTTACCATTTTCTTCACTTGAACTATTTTTTGAATACATGAATTATTTTTTTTTCACTTGATCTGTTTTTTTGAATTCACTGTTTTTGCCTTCGAACTTTTAAAAAAACATAAAAAGACGCTTTTTCAAAAAAAAATAGAAATCTGTACTCAAATTCATTTTTCAAAACAGAAAAATACAAAAAGACGCTTTTTTAATTTTTTTTTAGAAATCTGTACTCAAATCCATTTTTTCAAAACAAGATTTGTTTTTTTGAGTTTACTGTTTTTTTGAATTCACTGTTTTTGCCTTCGAGCTTTTAAAAAAACATAAAAAGACGCTTTTTCAATTTTTTTTTAGAAATCTGTACTCAAATCCATTTTTCAAAACAGAAAAATAGAAAAAGACGCTTTTTTAATTTTTTTTTAGAAATCTGTACTCAAATCCATTTTTTCAAAACAGAAAAATAGAAAAAGACGCTTTTTTAATTTTTTTTTAGAAATCTGTACTCAAATCCATTTTTCGAAACAGAAAAATAGAAAAAGACGCTTTTTTAATTTTTATTTAGAAATCTGTACTCAAATCCATTTTTTCAAAACAAAGATTTGTTTTTTTGAATTCACTGTTTTTGCCTTTGAGCTTTTTGGAATATTTAATTTACTTGAACTGTTTTTTTAATTTGAAATGTGTTTGCATTTTACCATTTTCTTCACTTGAACTATTTTTTGAATACATGAATTATTTTTTTTTCACTTGATCTGTTTTTTTGAATTCACTGTTTTTGCCTTCGAACTTTTAAAAAAACATAAAAAGACGCTTTTTCAAAAAAAAATAGAAATCTGTACTCAAATTCATTTTTCAAAACAGAAAAATACAAAAAGACGCTTTTTTAATTTTTTTTTAGAAATCTGTACTCAAATCCATTTTTTCAAAACAAGATTTGTTTTTTTGAATTTACTGTTTTTTTGAATTCACTGTTTTTGCCTTCGAGCTTTTAAAAAAACATAAAAAGACGCTTTTTATTAGAAATCTGTACTCAAATCCATTTTTCAAAACAGAAAAATAGAAAAAGACGCTTTTTTAATTTTTTTTTAGAAATCTGTACTCAAATCCATTTTTTCAAAACAAGATTTGTTTTTTTGAATTTACTGTTTTTTTGAATTCACTGTTTTTGCCTTCGAGCTTTTAAAAAAACATAAAAAGACGCTTTTTCAAAAAAAAAATAGAAATCTGTACTAAAATTCATTTTTCAAAACAGAAAAATAGAAAAAGACGCTTTTTTAATTTTTTTTTAGAAATCTGTACTCAAATTCATTTTTTCAAACAGAAAAATAGAAAAAGACGTTTTTTAATTTTTTTTTAGAAATCTGTACTCAAATTTATTTCGATTTGAGAATCAAATAAATAAACAATGTTTCAAATATTGTTTTTCGATAATAAATTTCGTAATCACTATTATGTAAATATATATATAGATTAAAAGACATATCTATTTTTTTATAGTTTTATTCATAATTTTCTGAATTTATACAACAGTTTTCCAATGATTTATATATAATATATGATATTTCCATTTTTTTAAAAATTGAATAAAGGTATAAAAATAAAAATAATAATAAATATAATATATATATATATTATATATATATATATATATATATATATATATATATATATATATAAATATATAAAATATTTACCAAAGTGTCATATCTAATTAATATCTTTCTTCCTATTTTATTCCATATGGGTTCCAATCCTTATATGTATTTTTACTTATTTGTTTTCGTATGGGTTCAAATTCTTGATTATAATTACTAATTTGTTCTCTTCTCTTGCGACGTAAATTGTCAAGGGCATTTCCATTTATGATAAAACATATAAAAATAACGATAACTAAGATCACAGTAAGACAATATCCAATTATCGTTAGAATATAAGTACATGTCTGAGTATCGATTTTAAACTCATCAATTTTGTTAAATTCATCAATTTTAATATATTTTGAGGGACTCTTTACAGGAAACCTCATTAGTGGATAAATACATGAACTATTGGCCTGTATAGGGATCGATATTATATTTGGTGTATTTTTATCGAGATTCCAGACAGTTGCCCTTACAGTATTCTTTTTCCTATTATTTGTTATATAAGTATAGCTGATACAAATAATTTTATTACTAAATACATATTCATTAATATTGGTTGCTAATACTTGATTTAGATTCGATAGATACATACTATTTTCTATAATCGGTATAATCTTGTATTTTGTAGTAATTGTAAATTGATTTGAGACCTTTTCCTTGGGGAAGCTATCATTCGTTATAATTTCTTGGCAATGTTCATTAGTCTCAACCATTTTTCCCCAAAAATATATATGTTTTTTGTTATCTGTCACCTTTTCTTTTTTTTTACATACTAAACTTTTAACATCTTTTGGAACTTGATATAAATCATTATAAATATAATTAACATTATCTTGACTATCGATATAGTTTTGTATATATCTCATATTATTAATAGAAGATTCATAAATTTTACATATCATCCGATATGATGTATAATGTTGTATACCACTTGGAATCGAAAACAATTTTACTAAACACATATATTTGTCTGTATTAATTATCAACCGATTCATATATCCTTTCACCTTCTCCAACGGATCTATATATATAGTATAATCATGGATATCAATAGTCGATAGTGACTCCCTTTTTATACATACTGCACAATAAAAAGATACTGGCGTATTGAAAGGTACTGTTATCGTTCCCTCTTCACCGTCAAATATACTCAAGACTGGATTATATAAATTATCCACTAATACATGAAATACATCACTATCATTATTTATACCAATTTCGCGTTGTTGTATATTGTCATTGAAATAATCCGTTGATATGTCAATATCAAGGGAATCATTTTTAGTTACATTATTGCCATATACACTAACTATACTTGCCCAGAGCAAGATATATATTATTCTATGGCAGTTGTTCATATTTTAATATATATATATATATCTCTTGGTATAGTTATCGTGACTGATCACATACCATAAATAATATCTATATATATATATAATAAATTTTTGATCCCCATGGTGAGTGGATTTTTTGAAATATTTTATAATAATATTATTTAGACAAATATCTTTATTGATATTTAGATATTAATATTATTAAATTATATTAATGTTAATAAATTGTATCAATGTTTGATACAAAATGTAAAAATTTATCACTAATATTAATAAATTTCATTAGAATTTTAATAATTTCTGGTAACCGTGAAAATGTTTGATCCAAAGTGAAAATGTTCATAGTTTGCTCATATCGTATCGGGTATATATCACTAGATAGTTTGTTTTTAATCGTTTGCCATTCATTATTTTCTATTTTTAATGAAGATTGAATTATGTTTTGAATTTTTTCCATGATCAGATTATTTTGACTTTCAATATAAGGTAACTGAGGTGATTGTGATCTCTTATAATAATCAAGTATATTATTCAAGGTATTTATAATAATTTTAGAATTATAAATTAATATCTCCTTTACTAATTCTTTAAGTTCATCAATATGATTTGAGATATATATATTTCTAATAACTAACTCGGTTTCCATTATCAATGAACTGGTAAAAAGTCTGCTAAAACAAAAGTACACTGTCTTTTATCTTTTAAAATGGAATCCCCAAATAAACAGGATGTTTCATTATCAGAAAAGAAATAGGGTAACAATAATAAAACTTTGGCTTCTTGAGAAATATTCAAAAAATATAAACTATTCTTTTGTCTCCCATGGACGGGAAATAATAACTGTTTATTACTGTTTACTAATCGAGCCTCTTTTCTTATATTTAAAATCATATTTTCCTTGTTATTATATTTACTTGTAGAGATAGATATAGTATTATATAAAACATCATTGTCAATATAATTTTTATCAGGATTTGAGCTTCTAACCGATTCTATGATATTAAATAAAGAATTATTTATCTTCTTATTATTATTGTTTAGTTTCTCCTTTGGTGGCTTTATGACAGGATTAATAATGTATTCGATTATTTTATCAAAATTGTTTCCAGTATCCCAAAATTGATCTGATATAAAAGGAAACTGTTGATGATGTCGTGTATCTTGTGCTTTGATCCGGTCAGAGGTTGTTGATACATGACATTTTCTCTTGATGTTAATAAATTCGTTCGTGTATATATCCTCGATTCGAAACCTTATAGAGGATCCCGTACACTCCAAAATTAGATGAGTATATAATAAAAAAAGAATACAATTTGAAAAATTATCAAGAGCAAAAAAGCTTTGCTCAATGTCACTTGTAGATAATGCGAGTTGTGGTATTTCAAAAAGAACTTTTATTAATTTCTTTCTATCTAAACATTGTCCAAATATATGATCTCTTATCAATTCTGAAAATGACTTGAGTGATAACCTAAAAGTTTTCGTATCTAATGATTGCAATGTCGGAGTGGTACACTTCTCAATAAAATTTATTTTTTTGGTATTCAAACACCGTGCCGTATTTGTTAATATTGCCAGGAACTCTTGATTTATAAACATAAAATCAAATATACTGACCTTTATATATAACATATCAGATGAACATAGTGGGTCAATGGCTAAAATATCATACGACGTTTCATCTTCATTGTTATCATTGTTACTCTTTACAGTCGTACCGGTTTGCGTCGGATGAAATAAAATAAAGTTACTACCGGTCGTATCGGTATTGGACGGTAAAGATATAAAATGATTATAAAGCAAGGAACGATGTCTTTGATTATAGAGATTATTTACCAATTTTAAAGAAATAAAAGACATTTTATGTAATATATAAACTCATCTGAAGATTATAAAGATGCTAAAAATATTTACTTTCCTTATTGGTATATAAATAAAAATCTTTATTACTACATCTACCAATACATCGTTTTAATTTTGAGGTATTTTGGGTAGACATCTGTAATGACAATATCTCTGTAAAATTAAGAAACATTTTTTAAAAAATGAGAAACATGCCACTATCAACCAAAGAAGGGGAATATCAAAGAGGAAGCGAAAGAATGAAAGCTGATACAACATATATGTGCAATGAGAACTCAACCAAGCCCAGAAGATTACCTTATATTCTAGTTGGTATCATCCTTATATTGTTAGTGGTTATTGCACTTGTTTTCCTTAAAATTATCGTTTTTGAGCCTTATAATGAACTGAATTTTATTTCTTATATTGGTGTATGTAGCGACCTATTAGCCATACTCTTATTCGGAATCCTGTTATACAAGATGTAATAAAATCACAATATTTATATTGTCATTTCATATTTATTACCTTTACAATTATAGTATTATATATATATATACATGTAGACCAATATATAAATAAATCAGTTTTAATATATATATATATAAAATATGATTTTATTTATCCTTTTTAGTTGATATATTTTCTTCTTTTTATTATTATTATTAAATTTGAAAAATATATATTTTTTTTTATAATCTATTTCTAAAGTTTATTATATTTTTATGTTTCCTTACAAATTGTTCATTTAGAGTAGCGGATCCAGGTGAGAAGAGACCGTATTTGGCAAAATATTGTTTTTCTATATTTCTATTCGTTGTTACCATTGCCATTAAAGCATATATTACTCTATCGAGAATTATTATTGAAGTTGCACCTTCAGCTCCATTCCCAATATTCTCTTTTGGTGGTATCGAGAAGATTTTTGTCTTTTTTGAATTAATATTGTTGTCATCATCATCATCATCACCATTACGCGCATGAGTATTTTCACATTTTACGGTAATAGCATTTAAGATGATTCTTTTACCTTGTATTTCTGGAGAAAGATATAAAGCAATAACCTCCAATATATTTGACGCTGACACACTACGTCCAGTTGTACAGGTATTGGATAAATATACAGTAAAGCCTTTAATTATAACATTGTCAGCAGATCTATATGGAAACACTTTACATATTTTTAATACATGATCAACAGTATAGAGGGGTACCCAATTCCCCAGAATACCGCATCGTCCGCTCGTCTTGCACGGTCCTAGTCCAAATGGTGTAGAAGATATCCATCGTTGAGATGAACCGTCAATGTGTACATTTTTTAAAAGAATCAATATACCCATATTGTTAATAATGATGTCTTTAGATCGAACAACTTCAACACCGCTTGTATCAGTTACAGAAATAATGCTCGGTAACGATGACCGAATTGCTTGTACAATAGTATTAGAAATTGAGGTCCCATCAGACTTCATGAACCCTATTGCAAATATTGTACATGTCTTGATCTCTTTATCGTTACCATTTATAATTTTAGCAAGATCAATATAGGGGTTGTCTAACCCAGTTGTATCGATTGTACCTATATTAGCATATGTTTTATTAGTCGTTATTATCGTAGCTATTTCTGAAGAAGGTATTCTTGTATATATTTTACAAATATATTTTGATGAGTTATCAAGTGGAGTTTCGAGAGGTAATGATCGTGAAAAATTCTCGATTAACGAATAACGAATATTATCATTCTTTGGTTCATTATGCTGAATATGAACACAAAAAATTTGCTCTCCTGGTAACGATACCATAGGCAAAGATAATGAGGGTAAATCTTTTCCCCTATCAACAATAACGGAGGAATAATGAGGTTTTCCCTGTTGACTAGTAAAGGAATCACCTCCGGGTTTTCCCTTATATAATAATATATTAGAAACAAAAGGACTTAGATGATGTTTTCTTTGCGGATTAATTACCAGCAAGTTGTCCCGAGAATTAAAATGACACGGATTCGAAGCCCATCTCGGATTTAGAGGAACATGATCGAAATCGAGTGTTACCATAACACATTCTCCAGTCTCTTTATCTAATACTATGTAAGGGTTTCTTTGAAAAAATGAAGCATCTTTTGGAATGGCGATCTCGTTCATTTTTCTGTTCGAGAATGGTATATTGTTTATATTTAATTCTATACCAATTTTGTCATCGGTATTCCATACCATAACGATATTTTCTGGTGTTATATCTCGTAATCTTTCTCTGGGTCTGATTTCTATATTTGAATCAGGATAATACTTTTCGATACATGTTGTTACTGAAAATATCTGCTTATACTCAGCTCCATCCTTTGATTTATAATCAATAATCCATCCTTTTATATTTGAATATGAATGATTGAGTGACGATACTCGTCTTAATAAAATATAATACTCTATAGGATTGGACAAGTTTTTTATTAATGTTAATTCAGCATTTACAATATTGTCTGACTTGTCCGATATGGCGAGTGAACCGTCAAAACGAATAGGATCCTCTGCATACAAAAGACAATGTCCTGACATCTTACCGGGGATAGGTTCCAAATGACTAAACTGAGTAGCTTTTATATTGATAATTGGAAGTAAATGGGGAAATTTATTTAGATATTTAGAACTAAAGAGATCGGGACTATATTCTACTGTTTTATAGAGATTTGTTTGATTTTTATTACACTTGAGAAGAACTGCATCTTGACAAATCAATATAGGGACCATTTCAGGAAAAGGACTGTGTATATAAACGAAATCATCATAAAAAATAGCTTGTTTTGATTGAATACATATTCTATAAGTTTCACCATATATAAGATATTTAGATATTTCTTTCAATATAATAGGTTTTCCCAAGGATTGGATAGTTGTATCCATGTAACCGAGAGGTCTCTCCTCATAATTCTTTCTATAAAACGTTATTCTAACTTCAACTGGAAGTCTACCTTGTAATAAATTCGCTCTAGTAAAATATAGAGCCGATAATGATACTATTTCCTTATTTTCTCCCTTCTCCGATAAACGTATTTGTATTTGTTTAATAGACAAAAGAGTAATCACAGAGGAAGAATTGTTATTTTCATATTCAACCATGATTTTACTCCCATCATTATCATCATCATCATCTTTATAGTCATTAATATCACGATTTATTCTCTTTCTAATTCTTGAAGCGATATCACTTGCATGTTTATCGTCATTTATATCTTTAACGATGCATGCAATTTCTTGATCTATAAAATTATCAAGTTGGGGTGAATCAACCTTACGAGTAAAAATATTCGTATTTTGGATTTTGTCATGCAACATATGCTCATCTTTACCATTATATTTTTTTGATGTTACTATATTATGGTCTGATAATAAAGCATTATTTTTCAGATTATCTTTTCTTTTATTTGTATAATTTGGTAATAAAATTATATACAATAATATTACTAACAATAGAATAGCTGAAAGCCATATAAATATAAATGAAAATATACTGTCGACTTTCATGATAAAAGAAAATATATAAGATATAAAAAAATAATTATTGGTGAAAGTATTTTATGTTACAAATATTATTATGAATTATTCTACTTTAATATTACATTTATATGACTAAATTTATATCAACCAAATATATATATATAACCAAATATATATATATATACTTTATAAATAATGGAAAATCATAAAAGTATATCGAATAAAATAAAAATTCTAAACTTGGAATTACTTAACGCCAAAGAAAATAGTATTACAGCTTTTGAAGAAGCCATAAAAAATATATCGATATATCTTTTGGAGGAAGCAGAGAGGGGTAACTGGGGTGATGAACAAAGCGTAGAAAATAAGAATGAATTCAATGAAAGACTGACCAAAATCAGTGATAGTGAAAAGGATACGGAAAATAAAAATTTAGGACTCTATGTTCCTGCCGAAATAAATATGGATACTTGGCGAATAGGAGATCTGTTACAGGTCTTTAAGGATGCGTACATTGCTCGGTTAATAGTAAACATTACCTTTCATCATAACAAGATTGCTGAAATTATATACATGTTGATATCAGAACTATTACTAGTATTGGAAACAAATATTACTGAGGGTAAAAAACAGTTACAGGAATATGGTCGAGTAGAACCTATGTCTATTAACGAAATAGTAAAATCACTAGAAAATATTATCAAAGAAAAGAAAATAGAGGTTGATCATCAACGCTTTAGAGAAATAATAATTCAACTGGAAACCGAATTGATAAATTACGATAGAGAATCAAGGTTCTCCGATTATATTTTAGATAATGTTCAAAAAAAATATTCAACCGGTCCTAGTAATGACAGTGATACAATTAGAAATGTTACCAATGGTGGATATTTATATATAATTGATGATGAAATACCGCTTTCAGTTGAAACTATTTCCTCTACACTCCCAATCACTAGGAGAAAGAGACCCCTAAAAAATATCATAGGGAATCCACCCGATAAAAATGATGAAAATGACCCCTGGGTAAAAGAATACGAACAGACCGGGTATTCTATTCAATCATTCCATAGTATTTGGATGAGTGAATTTGCAGATTATCCCATAAACCTCGTAAACACTATTATTGAAAATATTATCTCGAAATATATCATCCCCCTAAAAGACGTGTTTCATATTAGTCTCCATATAAAGGCCCATTTAAAATGTGCAAGAGATATTAATACAACTTGGTACGATAGAGCAACATCTGTTTACGAATTACCATCCGTATATTCTATGCAAGACACGTGGTTAGAATTGGAAAATATATTGAATACATATACCTGTGTCGCCAAGTTATTTTTGAATATTTATGAATTGTTTTCGTCTTCGCATAAATCACAAAACGATGAGACTCAGACAATGGAAATATATGTCAATACAATGGAACTCTTAGAATGTATACCGGTATTTTTGTTTGACACTAAATGGATGGATGAATATTTTTATTCCTGGCCTTACACCAAAAGAATGGTTCATCAGCTTCCAATCAGGGATTATCTTTCTGAAAATTGTCTTTTCAAAATGGCATTAATTGTTCCACCCAATACCATTCATCCTATAACCAAGATAGAAAGCAAGAGCGGATCAATTATACGATTAAAAATTAAAGCTATAGAAAATATAATACATTTGAAAACAACTATACAAGAGATATTCGACGATGGTTTTGCTACTATTGTAAATGCTAACCATAAAACAACTCATGCCTCATGTAGCAGCAATAACACTTCCAAACATAATAATATTAATGCAAATGGTTTCGATGTCAACATATTAATTGATGGCCCATTTAAAAACAATCCATATATAGTACATCCCTTATATAATCTAAAAATAGTATACCAGAATAATTCAAGCAGCTCGGGGCTCGCTTCACTAGAAGAATGGGATGTACGATATCACCTCTCTAGCGAGAATGGTGTTTTATCATCTTCAGTAACAAATAAAAATATGATTGATAACAATCGCTCACCGTGGTTCTGGAGAAGTTTGCCCTTGTTTAAACCGTCTCTTCTTAAAAATTCTTCAAATTCTTTACCTTGTAATTTTTGGGAAATAGCATTGTGTCAGATACATAATTCGCATCACGAATATAATCAAAGGAATTATAGCAAAAATACTGAAATTCTTGAAAATATGATAATGAAAATAGAAAATATAGAATTATTAATTGAACAAAATAAAATAAAAGATATTGAGACTATTGTAACACAAGATAAACAACTGGAAAGTTACGAAAAACAAGAAGAAAGAAGATCAAAAAATGTTGAGAGAAGTATATTTATTACAATTTTATGTAAAAAGTTGTTAACGGCACTTGTAAACTTTGATGTTTAATATATCATGTTAATATATATATTATATATTATTATGTATTTATATAAAAAGATCAACAATGTTTATGAATATTATAAATATGTTTCAAAACATAATATGTCTTTATGAATATTTTAAAATATTATTTTTTTTTTCGAGATACATGTCTAAGTGTGGAAAGATGTATTATGTATGTATATATTTTTATCTAGAAAAATATCACAAATTAATGAAACCATATCATAAAGAACAAATAACTTGTTAGTAGAAGATATATAATATACCATCATGAGCTCTTCAAAAAGAAAATTAACATGGCCTACTAATGTCCAAAAGAGGCAACGTGATGTCGATTATGATACGGCCGAATCTATAAATTATCAAGATGAAAATGATGAAACAAGTAATTCTCATCAAGATGAAGATGATGAAACAATTAACCCTCAACCATCTACTTCAAACACTGGTGTCAATTATACTTCTAATGCAGATAGTGATTCTGAGGACGATCATGAGCGTATATACAATTTAGATATCAGTGAACAAGTTCCAGACACATCTACGATTTTATTAGATAAAAATATAAAAGAACACATTCAATCAACTCTAGCGAATATGCTTGGAATATTAGGAGTGGTGGACTTTAACACTAATCAACTGAACGATACTATAAAAATAATCAACCAACATTGTAACTCTATCAAACATGGATTGATAAAACTCGAGGAACATGTAAAGAAAAATTACTAGACGTATTTTGGGACTCTTCACTATATAATGCAGATCATTTTTTTAAAATCTATATAATAACAATTCAATCATTTGGTTTTATATATTTGTATATTATTATATAATGTAATTGTTAAATATATATGTATATATATATATATATATATATATATATATATATATATATATATATATCATATTCCTACTCTTGACTATGCCTCATCCTTTTCTAAAGTTCCACCAGTTGAATATTCTGCTTCTTTAAACAACCCCTGTAAGCAGAATACCTCAAGATCAGATAAGCTTAACAATACAACTGATGCAATTAAAAGATTATCAGATATAAAAAGTAAGTTGCTTGGTATTGACATTATCAACTATAGTGACATCTTTTTCCAATACCACAGTTAATAAGTTTGAATCATATACGTACACCAAGCATCTTTATCAATGATATCTTTAAAGCCAATACCCAAACCGGGATATATATATATATATATATATATATATATATATATATATATATAATATATTCTTGTAACTCAATATTTGATATTAAAAGACAATCAAATAGATATTGTTTTATTTCATATAGTTATCCTCCTTGTGTTATATATATATATATATATATATATATATATATATATATATATAATCACTCATCTATTATCACAACATAACGATTCATA
Source organism: Penaeus chinensis (assembly GCF_019202785.1). Classification (NCBI taxonomy): domain Eukaryota; kingdom Metazoa; phylum Arthropoda; class Malacostraca; order Decapoda; family Penaeidae; genus Penaeus; species Penaeus chinensis. The sequence continues at coordinate 291,129 of NC_061837.1, forward strand.
ATCTGTATGATTATGAACTATCGGATGAATATACAGAATAGTCTTTGTGGTATATATGGGTTTATAATCTATATGTTAGAAATTAACGGATGAGTATACGGAATAGTCTTTATGTTCCTTATTTTTTTTCAACGATGAATACACGGTTAGTTTCTTTAAATTTAATAAATTTGTCAGCAAATTGACTTATCATTTTTTCATATCGTCCCCAATCACCACCAGCCAACCCGCAACCTATCTTGTAGGGAAATAGAACCATATCTACTTCGGTATATGTAGTCGTTAATAATTCGAATAATTCAGTCAGACAAGATTGAAAATATTTTTCACGTAACTCTGAACTGTCGTTTTTGATACCATTCACGATGTGATCATCCCTATTATAATGATTATTATAATTATATTGGCCTGGTTTACCATACATAAATTGACCAAAGAGATTAGCCACACAAGGGACACCTTTACAAAATTCAATAGTTCCAGGTGTTCCTCTTGATTCCTGAGTGGCCATATTTTTCGTTAATGCTTTACGACGCGCATAGGAATTTGTGTACGGACCAAACGTGTCGGATATGCTTTTAGATAGACCGTGGGTTTTCATTGCTATACAGTTACATTGTTGACAGATACAAATATTCTGTTTTTTATAATCTGGATCTAATATATCTCCAGCAATTAGGCGATATCTGGAATTTTCTGCCATACTCTATTATATATATATATTAATATTATAAATTTTATTTTTTTAGGTATTTATCGGTTGGGTATAGAATATAGTATATTTTCTATATGATTTATAACCCATGTAATATTTATTCTTTTATGATTTATAGCCCATATATGTATATATATATTTTGTTATATTATATAGATATAAAGTATAAAATTAGATATATATATATTTTGTTATATTATATAGATATAAAGTATAAAATTAGATATATATATTTTGTTATATTATATAGATATAAAGTATAAAAATAGATATATATATTGTTATATTATATAGATATAAAGTATAAAATTAGATATAAGAATTAATATAATGGATGAGAAGCAAAGTGAAATATTACAGGATGATGATTCCGTCATTGGTGATAATAACACAACTTTAACAACTAACATAGTAGACACAGGGCAATATTTTATACTGCCAGATACCGACTCCGTTACAAATGAACCTAATTCATCATTAATAAAAAAGAGAAAAAAACCTTCAGAACAAAATGAAGCAAATAATGATCAGAGTAATATTGATAGTATAAATATACCTAAAAAAAAAAGATCACATGAAATACCAGAGGAAAAAGAAGAAAAGAAAGAGATACCAGTGGAACACGAATATACCAGTCATGAAAAAATTAAGAAAGAATCCTCATCAGAGCAAGAAATAACAGATACTGGTCACGATGCAAGCGTAAGAAATATAAAAGAAACAGATATAGATGATAATAGTAAAAATAATGACAATGATACAAGCCATAATGATGTCGGAGCCACGGGTGGCGATGATGAAAACATAATAAATGGTGCAGATGGAAAGGAAGATTGTTTAAAAGATGATAATAAACTAGATGATAATGAAAAAGTAGATATTAATCAAAGTAAATATTTAGAAGAGAAACTAGCAACAAGACCAAATATTGATCAAATTACTACTACTAGTATCATTGATCCTGATCAAAGTGAACAACTAAGAATGAAAAGACTAAAAAATGAGAAAAAAGAAAGAAAAAGGCTACTGAAAAAAATAAAACAAAAATATAAACACATATTATCTATCTGTAAAAAGAAAAAATATTGATCAAGATACACAACCGAATATTGTATATTTAAAAGAAAATGAAGAAGTAGAGATAATACCTCCTGTAAAAGGAAGAAATGATGATCAAAAATTACAGCCGAATAAGTCACAATTAAAACAAAATAAAGAAGAAGAGATACCACCTGTAAAAATAAAAAATGATGATCAAAATATACAAGCGGATAAGTCACAAGTAAAACAAATTAAAAAAAAAACGTCTGTAAAAAGAAAAAATATTGATCAAGATACACAACCGAATATTGTATATTTAAAAGAAAATGAAGAAGTAGAGATAATACCACCTGTAAAAAGAAGAATATTTGATCAAAATACAAATGAAGAAGCAGCAGATATTGATCAGAGTGAATGCGAAACAAGTATTTATAATTTAACTTCTAGGAATGATCAGAATAAAAGAATATGTAAATCGTTTTTTAATTTAAAGAAATATGTTTCGTTATATATTATTGATAGTGAGGATAATACCACTACTTTTGATAATATTTTTACTAATATTGATCCTTATATCAATCCCGGTCTTGTTAAATTCGATATTGACAAAATAACACCCCTACTTGTCCAGTCCATGAAGAATGATGATAAACAAAGCAATTCAGCAAGTAACGCTATCGCCAGATATATATTCAATTATCTAGATGATGATTGTTATATTAAACACCACTATGGTAAATTATATGATACGGATATAACTTTAAACAATATAATTCAAATGATCAATAAATCATTTGTTTGGAAGAGCATTTTCTTGTTTTATATTATAATGAAATATCATATGTCTTGTAATATAACAAATGAATATATTTTAGATATTATCAATGAGGTATATACGAATCACCAGTCTCTAAATAATAAAGGTGTCACCCTATTGATGACAATAAATAATGACCTTATAACTAATGATGATTCCAAATATTCTTTTCTATGTAATTGTATATTAAATCAACATTACCAAGAAATATATAAATTTAACAAAGATGTGATTCCAGTGAGATGCGCAATCTTTGCGCGCGATAAGCAACATATCATTATTCGTATAAAAAATTCTTTTAATTATGCGCATCCATGTTTACATTCATTATTATATAATCCTAATTTATTATTTTTTAAAGTCATTGATAATAATAATTATATCTTTACTTATTCAGATGGAGCAATAGATTATATAATAACGATATTAATAACTTTCGAAATTATTGAAAATATCGTAGATATAAAAACCGTTAATCTTGGTGTGTTTAAAATATATATACATGGTTCGAATAACTCACCTTCTAACAATACAGTAACACAACAAGTTATTGATGAGATAGATTTGAAAATGATAGGTTTATCAAGACTTGATTCTAACAACAAATTTATGTTTTCTAACTTTGATCCTTTAGTACGATGGACACCGCCTTTAAACAGAACCGATATTCAATGTTTTCGTCCCCTATTAGAAAAATATAATATTTCTGATATTAATATACAATTTCCTTTTCAGATTATCACTCATTATGTCTATAGTAATTCAAAAGAAATATGTGCAAAATTTTCTCAATTTCGAGATCGTGATAATATTGACATAGTCACGGGATCGACAATCAACTCTAAATATGAACTACATCGAATATTTGAAAAATTTATATTATTAAGAGGGTTAAGATCTATGTATTCTGGATTAATTCCTGTTTTATCCGAGGATAGGTTGACGAGCTATTTTCTAATGACGGGTACATGTCATAATCTTTCAGGATTTTATTTTTCCGGTTTAAAATCATACATCGATAACCAGACATTGAAAGATAAACTCAAGGGTATTTCTTCTCCTTTATTAGTTGATCCATCTATCGATGAGATATGGTATTTAACGAAATTAGCCACCTCATATATCAAAGATGCAATTGAATATTTATATGATAATAAACATATATCTAATAAGACAGATTTGATGGAATTTGTTGCAAACAACTCTTTGAATTTTGATGATTTATTTTCTTCTGATAGTTTGGGTCCTAATTTTAACATTGAAAAATTTGATGATTTTTTCAAAAAATGTAAAACTATTATACAAGATGAAAAACTTAAGTCTAGGATAAACGATATCTCGATATCGATTCAACAAAAATATATACCAGATATATCGACCGATATTGATGATATAATAAAAAAACTACAATGTATATTTACGAATAATAATACGCTACAAAAGAATATTGATATTATATCTAATATCTTTTTATCATTACGTTCTTTGATCAATTTATCTCATGTGGAAGAATCTTGTGATAAAGATACGAATTTATATAATTTAAATACACCATATTGTAACGAATATAGTATGCTTAATTTGTTTCGAATATATTTGCATTCATTTTTCTTAGAATTGTGGTGTTGCCTTCAAAATATCTCAACCGTCTATAATAATATGGCTATAACAAATTTTAATATTATTTCGCTTGCAGTTTATTTGTATGCTTCATCTCTAAGAGAGATATTGATGATATATTCATCCTCATACCTCTTTTCTTTCTACTATCAATGGGGTTACGGTCTCTTGGATATGACATGTAAAATATCTTGCTTGGTCACTAATCATTTACAATACTTGGCTTCTATAATAGAGCATAATAATGATATATTATTTAAACGTGCCAATGCCGATATTATAGAAAATATAGCAAGTACCTTAGGTATGTTTCCCTTTTTTACTAATGATGATTATTTTAGTGAATCGCAAATTAGGAATAAAAAAGATATAGTAAATAAGATTTCAAATATCTCGACATTACCAATCGAAAATCCACTAACGAAAAAAACACCTGAATCTATTTATGAATTATTTTCATATAATGGTGAAATGAATTCTAATGATCTATACGAATATATTACTGTTTGGAATGAAAAAACATACTTGAGATCTCTTGAGGAAAGCGTATTTTTTGATAACGATGATCAAATCAAAAAGAAATTAGAAGATAGACACCGATACCTCTTTGGTGAAGTTGATATAAAAGAAAATTATAAAAATAACAAACCATGGGAGAAACAATACGATACCATTTTAGATATAAAAATGACTTGGGGAAGTGATATTCTAAATAAAATAAATAGAATCATTAATAAAGATGAATATATGTTTAATAGTAGCTTTGATGAGTTAACCAATGCCGAATTGATCCCACAATATGGTAATACTGTTACAACATTAGCTCAAAGCCGGGATTCCTTTAGTAATATTTTGATGAAGTATGGGATATTAATAATTATGATTCATATGTTGATGAAATAATAAATAAAATGAACAATACTAATATAAGCGATAGGAATGAATGTGTTGATATGTTTATTGAAATTGTCAAATATATTCTAAATAGTAAATGGAATAACATGGAGGTATTCGATTTATGTGTATCATTTATGAAAGAATCTATAAGGAATAATGTCCATCTAAAACATAAAATAGATACTATCATATCAACACATGGGAAATATTTTAATGATATAATGAATGAAATAATTAATATATTTGAGAAGATAAAAAATAAATTCTCTGATAATGGATCTTATTTATATTTAAATAGGGACAATAATAATCAAGTAATGAGTGATTATATATTAAAAATACCCTCTCTTATACCGAAACCCAAACCCAATATAATAGAACAATCTTTTCCATCGGTAATGGATTCTAATGTATCGCTTGAAACACAAGGACAAATAATGATAAAACAACCTTTTAGAGAGGAGGATTCAATAAATATTCCAATGGTTATCGGTGCAGTAGAATCTATGGAACAACAACAACAACAATATTCGATAGCATCAACATCAAATATAGAAATTGGAAAATTTCGGAATGAAATACAACCTTTCAGAGAGGATCCATCAAATGTTTCAACGATCATCGATACAGTAGAGCCTATGGAACAACAACAACAGGTGGAACAATACTCGACAGAATCAACATCAGGTATGACCAAATGGATATATTCTATTAATATAAAAATGAATGATGATGATGAACAGAGATTAAAATCTAAATATGAAAATATAAAAAAACCTCTATATCAAATGATAGAAAATATGGAGGAATCAGTAACAAGTGGTCAATCAGAATTTGCCACATTGACATATAATACCACTACAACTTTGAGTCGATTCAATAACTCGACACCTACTCCGATACCAAAAAGCCTTGATAATGTATCGGAATCGGTTCTAACTATATCTGAAACAAATGAGGGGGCAAGCGTTAACGCGACCACATTCCCGAGCCAACAACAACAACAATATGTTGGATATATCCAGGCTGGCACAATCCCGAGTCAACCCGTCCACACAGAAAATGTAAACATGTCTGAAACAAATGAGGGGGCAAGCGTTAACGCGGCCACATTCCCGAGCCAACAACAACAACAATATGTTGGATATATCCAGGCTGGCACAATCCCGAGTCAACCTGTCCACACAGAAAATGTAAACATGTCTGAAACAAATGAGGGGGCAAGCGTTAACGCGGCCACATTCCCGAGCCAACAACAACAACATGTTGGATATGCCCAGGCTGGCACGATCTCGAATCAAACCGTCCACAAAGAAAATGTTATAACATCAACAGATAAAGATGTGACATTGGGATCCATCCACACTGAAAATGTAAACATGTCTGAAACAAATGAGGGGGCAAGCGTTAACGCGACCACATTCCCGAGCCAACAACAATATGTTGGATATCCAGGCTGGCACATCCGAGTCAACCATCCACACTGAAAATGTAAACATGTCTGAAACAAATGAGGGGGCAAGCGTTAACGCGACACATTCCCGAACCAACAACAACATGTTGGATATGCCAGGCTGGCACATCCCGAGTCAACCCATCCACACTGAAAATGTAAAATGTCTGAAACAAATGAGGGGGCAAGCGTTAACGCGACCACATTCCCGAACCAACAACAACATGTTGGATATGCCAGGCTGCACGATCCGAGTCAACCTCACAGAAAAGTAAAATGCGAACAAGACAGCGTTGGCAACGACCCTTTGAGTCAACCAGTCCCTCCAAAAAGTAATCACAGATAAAGATGGTTGGAGATAACATCCAACGAATGTAAATGAAGCAAATGAGGGGGCAAGCGTTAACGCGACCACATTCCCGAACCAACAACAACAACATGTTGGATATGCCCAGGCTGGCACGATCCCGAGTCAACCCGTCCACAAAGAAAAGGTTATAACATCAACAGATAAAGACGTGACGTTGGGATTGAGTCAACCCATCCACACAGAAAATGTAAAAATATCTGAAACAAATGAGGGGGCAAGCGTTAACGCGACCACATTCCCGAACCAACAACAACAACATGTTGGATATGCCCAGGCTGGCACGATCCCGAGTCAAACCGTCCACAAAGAAAAGGTTATAACATCAACAGATAAAGACGTGACGTTGGGATTGAGTCAACCCATCCACACAGGAAATATTATTACAATGTCAACAAACAAAGATAATACAACGTCAATAAACAAAGACAATGTAATATGTCAAGATGTGAATATTGTCCATGATGAATTCAATAACATGTTTAAAAAATATGAAGATGAACTAAAGTCATATAAAACCTTGATAGATAATTCATTACATGAGAACTTGAATAAATGTAAAAAGAATATTAAAGAATGTACTAATCATAGTGATATTGATAATTTATATAATTTAAATTATGAACCAAATAACCTATCAGATATATATAATAACATACCCTGTGGGTCAATGGATAATATCGTAAATAATCAAAATTATTTAACCAAATATAACAATCTAAAAGATAAATTCCTGAAGATGATAACGGATAGTGTCACTGACTATGGAAATAAAGTTAAGAAGATATGTGATGATAAACTAACCGAAATTAAAAACAATGATGCTGTTATACAGACCAATAATAATGATAAAAATACAGATCATATTTCATCAAACCATCAGGAAGAAGAAATGGAATATTCATCATCAAACTGTGAGAAAGGTAAAGTGAATCATTTTTCACCAAACCGTCGTAATGAAGAAGAAATGGATCATAACTCACTAGTCCAGGAAGATAACAATGAGACATCCGTCAAAATTAACCCTCAAACATTAATCGATTATACTAATGTGTTAACAAATGACGAATTGTCAAAAGATATTACTGATGAATCAAATATTAGAATAAATTTGTACGGAAATTCCTCAAACCATGAAAATGGACAAACATTTGACAATTATATTCCTCCAGATAGTAAACAATATAATTATATTGATATAAATACAATACCAGATTATCTAAATATCTTATACCACAAAAAAGAATTAGAGTATTTGCATCCGTTACATTTTACAACTCTATCTTCTGGTTCAGATATATATTATTCTTCCCTTATACAGACTTTACCTATGATAGAAAAAGAAGCCAACGAAATATTATATAATGTTAGATCTTCACTAAATCCACAAATAAAAGATAATGATTCTTTGCTCATATTAAATGATGAAACAACTGTAAACAAAGTCGCTATAATCCTTTATCGTGCATTGAGAAGATGTCTACTCGATGCTCTTTATGTAGATCCTGGTGCTCATTCGATTATAGAAAATGTTCTGGTCACAAAAAATCAACAAAACATGGATATTGAAAATAAAAATAATAAAAATTCACCTCCAGAACTCATGAATGCGCTAATAATGAATTGTATCTATCATGATACAGATATGGTGTCGAATATAATTACTATGATAATCGACACTCATGAAATAATTATAAAATATACCAATATCGGAGATATATTTGACCTTACCGTAATAGGTTTGATTACCAGTGTTGAAAAATTGTGGTATCGGTATCTCGATTCAGTTAGCCCTGGGGGATCATCTATGAGACGAGAAGCGATGATGATGGCAATTCGTATCCTCGAATTGATATTCGGTAGTCTGGTATTAAAAGCTCCGTCGTCTTGTATATGGAAGAAACGTAGAATATGTTATCAACTTCCATTTTTATCTGTGATGATAGAATGTATTGATCAATTTCTAATAGTGGTTGATAATAGAATAGTCCATCTAAGAAAAATATTAAACAAATACAATCTTTCCGATAAAAAAATATATAATTTACAATCGCAACCAAAAACTCTTTATGATTACGAGGCTCTCGATAAACTTCTCGTTGATATGATCAGAATCACAAGAAATATAAGAGAGCTATTCCTGGCAGTGTTTCATAACATTTTCTTGTATCTATGTTCATATTCCGGTAACTTGGATCTCGACATTGGTGATGATAAACAATTTAGTGTTATCATAGAAAAATGTAGTATAAAAGATATTATACCTTTACAGATATCATTAATAGATATTGTTAAATCGAAGCAAACTTCCTATATTACTCAAGCTAACACTGTGTTAAAACATGCAGCCGTTTCAATGATAACAAATGTCCCATCTGTATTCTTAGAAACAAATGAATTTAGATGGGCTATGACTTCAAATAATATGAATGAATCTTCATGCCTACCAACATTTTCGCATATTAAAAACGCTGAGAACTCTACATATCGTAGATTTAGATGTTTGTTTATCTCTGAATATATAAAGTCAATAGCAGGCACAAATGATAATAATCAAAATCAGCGATTAGAAATCGCTCATTTAGCTCTTATACCAATATCTCCGATTTCTATTAGTTTCAATTATAATAATAGGGGTGTTTCAATGTCGGATATAAGTTCTCACACTATAAATGTTAATGAAACAGCAGTTGATAATGATAACAAAGAATTTTCTTCTTCTTTTCGATATAAAAATTATCCACTCATACAAAAGGAGTTATTAGCGAAACATGTATCTTTAACCTTGACTAATATAAGCGGTGTATCTACCGTAGAAAAGGCCCGTAAAGTACAAAATTATGTAAAGGAAACACTTAAAAAACCAGTAAATGTACTCGTGTCCGGAGGAACCATATCAATGCCGAGAGAAATGAACAAGAAATTATCTAATGATGAATCTTTAAAAGCACCGGTACAAAATCGGTTAATGGTACAAAATAATGATAATGTCTTGGTAAAATGGGGAAAAAAAAACATTAACAACAAAACTATAAACACATATCACACCAAAGTGATAGGAAAGAAGACAAGTGATATTGATAAGTCTTCATTAGAGACTATTAAAACGTTAGTACCTAGCATTATTAATCCTCTCTTTGTACAAACAAGAACTCACAATGATAGCAGAAAATTGGAAATGGGGCCCCTTAAAAAAATTAACGAAACATGTGGAAGCCTATTTTATATCATTTCTTAAAAAAAATAATAAAATGTATTACTGTAACCTGTATAAATTATAGGGAAATATTTATAAAAGTTATCGATATATCTATATTGTAGAGTTTCGGTACGAAACATTTGAAAAAATATAATGAGGATAATGATATAGCGGTTTATCACATGTTGAACATTTTATTATTATAATTATATATACTATTGATAACATACAAGTGTTAATATTGCCAGTTTAATAAAGGTTCGATAAAATATATAGTGTTCTATCTTTTAATATATAGCCAAAATATCTATTAGGGGTTGGCATTACTGATTTGTCATGTCGTTACAATCCTAATATATTTTTTCATCACCTCTACAATGATCCATAATCCGCAAATCGATAAAGAGGATGTGAGTAATACCTCTGTCCAGATTAGGTCTTCCGAATTGATATAAATCTCTAAAAGTAGTAATACTACTGAAGTTAATAGTGATAATGTATCTATCATCGTTATTGAAGACGGATATCCTTCCCACACTAATGTCATTGATTCTTCCCACATTTTCATATTCGGGACATATCTTTTCATCATTTCTACAATAAGAATTATAAGGCAAAAAATCATATATATTTCTATTAATTTTTTGATCATATTTGGTTCTTGCCGATTCTCGTAAAGATGAATTAACATTATTGCTACTGGGATGACCATCGGTAATATATGTGACATCCATGCTGTGGACAAGTCCCCTTTCCATGTTATTGGCTTTAGCGGTTCATCCAACATTGGTATATTCATATTATATTTTTTAATAATTTCCATAATAATAGCTACTATATAAAGAATCATATATTTCACTATAATTATATTCATCAATGTTAGTTCTCGTCGATTATTGTAAAATATATACAGCATTAACATTAATGGGGATAATAGTAGTAACATATTTATAATCGGTAGTGCATCCATTGATCCTGCCCACACTAACATCGTCGTTTATATCTTTTAGAACCTGTTTATCGTTTAATATCTATCTTCGTGTATTCCAACCTTAGAGTCTCTGACTAGAGATTCTAGTATATCGCTATTATTATATCCGAACGTCAACACTATTATTATTATATCCGAAGAGCTGAAAGTCTTTACCAGTTTGTGGGAAGGGAAGATTGGGTAAGGGGATAACTAGGATTCTGTCCTAAATATTTTTTATTTATTAATTTTAATAATCTTCTTTCCCCAACCCCAGCTTCGATATTATTTTATCCTTTTCGAGAGATATAAAATATTATATATATATTATTATTTTATCGAGAACAGACAATCTGTTTATATTTATCATTATTTTTTACTTTCTAATAATTCGTCAGTTGAAGGTTAAATAATATCTTGGTAAAATATATTATACCAAAGTGATAGAAAAGAAGACAAGTGATAAGTTTTTATTAGAGACTATTAGTCTTATATATATATATATATATATATATTATTTTTATAATAGGATTATAATAAAAGCAACTTTATTTTAGTATTATTATAGAAATGTTTATTATAGAGGTCTTATATATCTTCTTTTTTTTTAATATTATAATAGAAGCAACTTTATTTTAGTATTATTATAGAAATGTTTATTATAGAATTCTTATATCTTCTTTTTTTAATATTTAATATTATATATATAACTTTTTTAGGATTATAATAGAAACAATTTATTTTGATAATATTAATCAAATATGAATATATAATGTAATATATCATTATGTTGGCTACTTTTTAATACAACTCCAAGGAATTGGTGACAATAAACTATCCATAGTTATATTTTCAGTTGTTTTAGTTGTCCTCGTGTTTTGAAACAAGTTACCCATATCTATTTTTTTTTCAGAAAAAAGTAACGGTGTGGTAGCATTATCAAGAGAAGGAATCATTGGTGTAATATTACCATAAACATTAACATTATCGTCATTAGGAAGCTTACGATAAAAAATATTTTTATTACCGTCATCACTTGTATCACCATTATTAATTTTATCATCACCATACATGTCCTTTAAATAATCATTATAACCTGTATAAATCGTAGGGAAATGCTTACAAGTTACAAGTAAGTTAGGATAAGAAACACATGATAGCATACATAAATCGGGTCTTTTTTGACAAAAGTCATTAGTAGTATCATTATCGATCACAAATCTCTCGACTTTGGTATTGGTACGTCTACTTTGTAGAGTTCCATTATTTCTTTTCTTGGTGATACGAGACATCTGAAAAAAAAATAATAATTATAATATATGTTGAACATTTTATTTATATAATCATTGATTATTGATAACATACAAGTGCTACTGATGGTAACCCTACAGATTTACTATTCCAAAATTTCAACTTAACCATATCACGCCTTGCATTCGTTAATAATAAAGTATCAAAGAGATTATTAATAAAAATGGTATTTTTTGGTGTTAATTGTATATTAATATCTCCTCTTGTTATATTGATTGATCTTTTCGTCTTTTCATTATCACTGCATAGGGATAATCGACAATCAATTACAAAATCACAATCACAATTGATATTATTTATATCCTTATTGTCTACTTTAGCATAGAGACGGTTGATATCATCGGGGCATGTTATTATATTTATATATTCTGCAGGGATATAGTTAGCCTTTCTCATCATACACATACGACTAAACCATTCCTCTGTCGATAACCATTCTCGCATCTTAGAAAAAAGAGACTGTAGCAGATATTGTTCCGATAATGGTATTGTCATAAAGTAATTTCGAAATTGTTTATAAGTTAGACCTTTATTTGTCAATAGTCTACTAAGAATTAAAAGACATGATTCAACATTGCCAGTATTTTCTTTTTTATAAGGGGTTACTTCGTTACAAAGGTCCAATAAAAGATACGGTGTTTTATCTTTTAATATATCTAATAAATTAAAAGCTACCACCATAGGAATATTAGAGAGAATTCCATCCATAACAAACTTCATTGTACCATTATGCACGTTTATAGTCAAAATATCTGTTGGAGGTGGCAGTGGTACATTGTCTTGTGTGACATATCCAAATACTTTGACAGCACTATGGTAAAAGATGTCCCGAGTTGATGTTTTTGATTTGGCAGTTTTACTCCGCTTATATTGTTTCACTGCCGCCAAAAGATGCGAAGCTTTGGCCATTTTTGTAGGAGAAAAAACTTTCCAAAACCGTATACTGACAGACACTACATTTTCAATCTCTTTCTTTTTAATGCCGCTTCCTCTCAGACCAAAGTCCATAATACTGCTATCGTAAAAATAACAAAGACTTTCCATTATATCATCTAATATCTTTTTCTTGTTATCCTTATTCATTAGTGACACGGTGGCCCTTGCAGCTTGACTAAACGGAAAAGAATATGTCTTATATTTTTTTCGCTCATACAAAAGCACCGCAGCACATTCAAAGGCAAATTCCACAAGGGTTAAATAAATTTTACTATCACCCATTCCCTCTAAAGGTATAAACAGGTAACCGTCTCGGTATCCCAATCTTGCAATTTGTAGAAATATATCAAGAGGGTTATATTCACCAGCCAATAGTTGTAGCATTGTTCCCAATACTTTCATTACAAAATCATTTTCGAGAAAATCTATTTTATCGTTATATTCATCATATATCTTTTCGTCATCTCTACATTGACCATTGTTATGCAAGTCATTATAGAGGATGTTAGTAATTTCTCTATCCACATTATTTCTTCCGCTTTGCTGTAAATCCCTAAAAGCAGTAATACTATTAATGTTATTCGCATTAACATATCTATCATCAATAGTGGAGACGATAGTCTTTCCCATGTTAATGTCATTGGTTCTCCCCACATTGTCATATTCGAACCGTGTCTTTTCGTCATCTCTACGACAAGAATCAATATGCAAAGAATTATATGTGCTTCTATTATTTTTCTTATCAATATTGGTTCTCGCTGATTCTTGTAAAGAAGAATGGCTATTAATATTATTGGGATGACCATCGGTATATTTGTCATCCATGGTGAAGACATTGCCCCTCTCCACGTTGTTGGTTTTAACGGTTCTTCCAATATTGGTGTATCCGTGCCGTATTTTTTCATTATTTCTACAATAATAATTACTATGTAAAGAATCATATAATCCACTATTAATAGGTTCATCAATACGAGTCTTCGTCGATTCTTGTAAAGTATATCCAGCATTAACACTAGTGGGAATAATAGTAGTATCATGTTCATAATCGATAGTAGAGATATTGGTCCTGCCCACATTAACATCGTTGTTTATTTCCTTTATAACCTGTTTGTCGTTATCTTTATTTTTTAAGGATAATGTATTTTGACAATATCTGTCTCCATGTGTTCCAGCCTTAGAGTCTCTGACCCGAGATTCTAGTATATCCACAAACCTTTTCTCTGTTGGAATATCGGTGAGGAAAAGACAATATCGCGGTAACGATCGCTGGTTGTTACGATGAGTTCTACCAATACTCTGAAGAAAACTAATGGCATCGTGAGGCAAATCTGCTATGATATGAATCCGTCTCGCTTGGGCAATATTATCTTTCGAATCGTGAAAATCGAAACCTGTATTACCTGTTTTTCCAACAATGGCAACGTCAACACTATTACTATGTTTGAAGAGCTGAAATTCTCTACCAATATTCTTTGAGGATGTGTTTTTAGGAATGATTTCTAGGGTTCCTTCTGATGTTAAACGTCCTGAATATTTTCTCTTAGTAACTTCAATATATCTTCTTTCTCCAACCCCAGCCTCGATATTATCAAGAAAATTTTCATCTAAAAGAACAAGAGGGGCAAGTGGGGGTAATCTTGGTAATAATAAGAAACATATTTTATCTTTTTCGAGAGGTATAATTCTATATGTTGTATCCAAAAGGATACTTTTCAATAATGTTTTATATGCATTGATTATAAAGTGGGAGGCAGGAGATTTATCGAGAATGGACAATCTGTTTATATTTATCATATTCTTATTTCCTAATAATTGTCTTTCGTCATTTATCATTTCATTTATAATGTGATTATAAAAACTATCCCCGGTTTGCTCAATAGTCACGACCAATTTTTGAGGTTCCTTCTGTTTTCTAACCTTTTGTATATATTTTAAGATACTCTTATTTTTCAGAGACAAAAGAATATTCTTATTTATTGCTACACAACACGCGGCAAGATTTACCTTAAGTTGACGAGAAAAAAAACGACTCGATTGTGTAAAAAATACTTTTGATGTAGTATTCTTATCATATTCCTGGTTATGGTGTTGGGAATGACAGGGTGTTTCGCTTGCAGGATCCATCTTCATTTTTTTTCTTGGTGTCCCATTTTTTTTATTTGGTTTCTGTTGATCATCGTATGAATATTTCCAAGCATCGCACCATTCGGTGAATATTAATTTATAACCCGTCTGTATGGATATATCATTACACTTTCTTGTATTTACTGCCTCGGCAAATGCTTCCAATCGATTCATTAATACTGAAGGCGACTCCCATTTTTCTGATTTAATTATTTCATCAATTTGTCTATTTAATAGTATAATTTCATACTGCGCTGTTTTGGAAAGACTTTTCATTTCCGCCAAATAAGAAGATATCTCATTTATCATAAAAGTACTAGCAATGGTTATGGGTTCTTGAACTATAGAGCATCTTATCCCTTTCATACTAATGGTACGGCTCACATATATTCCATCATTGTATAATAATTTTATAATACTCTCCAAAAACAAGGTCGAATATTCTGAAGAATTCATCCCCATAGGAGTGCCATCGTATTGATTGAGAAGATGATAATGTGGAGCAATGTTCCTGATAATATGATCGACCATATGAAGATCTTGATTATTTTGAAAAGGAGTAGCACTACTCATCACAAAGAATGTTTTCTTCTTTAGATAATCCACAAATAATTTTACAGAA